>NW_019242537.1:0-1642 GCF_002742605.1 Olea europaea var. sylvestris | reverse complement strand
GCGCGATTTTGGTTTCCGTTCAACCTGTCAAATTTTCGCCCATTCCTACACAGTCGCGAAAAATGACGAAATTGCCCCAGGCGAGATTTTTGTTTCCGATCAACCTGTCAAATTTGAGCCCATTCCGATACAGTCGAAAAAAATGACGAAATTGCGCCCGGCGCGATTTTTATTTCAGATCAAACTGCCAAATTTCAGCCCATTCCGACACAGTCGAGAAAAATGGTGAAATTGCCCCCGACTCGATTTTTATTTCAGATCAAACTTCCAAATTTCAGCCCATTCCGACACAGTCGAGAAAAATGGCGAAATTGCCCATGGCGCGATTTTTATTTCAGATCAAACTGCCAAATTTCAGCCAATTCCGACACAGTCGAGAAAAATGACGAAATTGCCCCTGAGCGGTTTTTGTTTCCGATCAGCCAGTCAAATTTTAGCCAATTCCGACACTGTCGCGAAAAATTACAAAATTGCCCTGGCGCGGTTTTTGTTTCCTATCAACCTGTCAAATTTGAGCCCATTCCGACACAGTCGTGAAAAATGTCAAAATTGCCCCCGGCGCGATGTTTATTTCCGATCAAACTGCCAAATTTCAACCAATTCCGACATAGTCGAGAAAAATGACGAAATTGCCCCCGACGCGATTTTTGTTTCCTATCATCAAGTCAAATTTTAGCCAATTCCGACAATCGGGAAAAATGACGAAATTACACCCAGCGTGATTTTTGTTCTCGATAAACCTATCAAATTTGAGCCCATTCCGACACAGACGAGAAAAATGACGAAATTGCCGACGGCGCGATTTTTTTTTCCGATCAACCAGTTAAATTTTAGGCAATTCCGACACAGTCGCGAAAAATGATGAAATTACACCCGGCGCGATTTTTGTTCCCTATCAACCTGTCAAATTTGAGCCCATTCCGACACAGTCGCGAAAAATGAAGAAATTGCCCCCGGCGCGATTTTTGTTTCCGATCAACCTGTCAAATTTGAGCCCATTCCGACACAGTCGCGAAAAATGAAGAAATTGCCCCCGGCGCGATTTTTGTTTCCGATCAACCTGTCAAATTTGAGCCCATTCCGACACAGTCGCGAAAAATGAAGAAATTGCCCCCGGCGCGATTTTTGTTTCCGATCAACCTGTCAAATTTGAGCCCATTCCGACACAGTCGCGAAAAATGAAGAAATTGCCCCCGGCGCGATTTTTGTTTCCGATCAACCTGTCAAATTTGAGCCCATTCCGACACAGTCGCGAAAAATGAAGAAATTGCCCCCGGCGCGATTTTTGTTTCCGATCAACCTGTCAAATTTGAGCCCATTCCGACACAGTCGAGAAAAATGACGAAATTGCCCCTGCGCGGTTTTTGTTTCCGATCAACCAGTCAAATTTTAGCCAATTTCGACACTATCGCAAAAAATTAAAAAATTGCCCCGGCGCGATTTTTGTTTCCTATCAACCTGTCAAATTTGAGCCCATTCCGACACAGTCTAGAAGAATGTCAAAATTGCCCCCGGCGCGATGTTTATTTCAGATCAAACTGCCAAATTTAAGCCAATTACAACACAGTCGAGAAAATTGACGAAATTGCCCCCGGCGCCTTTTTTGTTTCCGATCAACAAGTCAAATTTTAGCCAATTCGGA
>NW_019242536.1:0-1642 GCF_002742605.1 Olea europaea var. sylvestris | reverse complement strand
TCGACAATTTTTCTAAAGATTGAGCACTTTCATAGTTGGAACGCTTGGAGAGTCGGCGTACGAAGAATTGAGCGTAACTTTTGAATACGGTGTCCGTTTTCGGCCCGTAAGTACTTTTTAGAAATGTAGCGACCGTTTTGGATAGAACTCACGAATTCATCGTGACGTACGAGGTATTTCGACAATTTTTCGAAAGATTGAGCACTTGCACACTTGGAACGCTTGGGGAGTCGGCGTACAAAGAATTTAGCGTAACTTTTGCACACGGTGTCCGTTTTCGGCCCATAAGAACTTTTTGGAAATGTAGCGACCGTTTTGGATTGAACTCACAACTTTGTTGTGACATAGGAGGGATTTCGGCCATTTTTCGAACGAATGAGAACTTTTATATTTGGAACGCTTCGATTGTCGGCATTCGAAGAATTGAGAGTAACTTTTCCAAATGACGTCCGTTTTGGGCCCATAAGTACTTTTGACGAACATAGCGACCATTTTGGATTGAACTCATGACTTCATCGTGACGTACGAGGGATTTTGAAAATTTTTCGAAAGAGTGAGCACTTGCATATTTGGAACGCTTGGAGAGTCGGCGTACGCAGAATTGAGCGTAACTTTTGGACACGGTGTCCGTTCTCAGCCCATAAGCACTTTTTAGAAATGTAGCGACCGTTTTGGATTGAACTCACAACTTTGTCGTGACATAGGAGGGATTTCGGCCATTTTTCGAACGAATGAGCACTTTTATATTTGGAACGCTTCGATTGTCGGCGTTCGAAGAATTGAGCGTAACTTTTGCAAACGACGTCCGTTTCGGGCCCATAAGTACTTTTTAGAAATGTAGCGACCGTTTTGGATTGAACTCACGAATTCATCATGACGTACGAGGTATTTCGACAATTTTTCGAAAGATTGAGCACTCGCATACTTGTAACGCTTGGAGAGTCGACGTACGAAGAATTGAGCGTAACTTTTGCACACGGTGTCCGTTTTCGGCCCAAAAGTACTTTTTGGAAATGTAGCGACCGTTTTGGATTGAACTCACGGATTCATCATGATGTACGAGGTATTTCGACAATTTTTCGAAAGATTGAGCACTTGCATACTTGTAACGCTTGGAGAGTCGGCGTACGAAGAATTGAGCGTAACTTTTGCACACGGTGTCCATTTTCGGCCCATAAGTACTTTTTCGAAATGTAGCGACCGTTTTGGGTTGAACTCACGAATTCATCATGACGTACGAGGTATTTCGACAATTTTTCTAAAGATTAAGCACTTGTATACTTGGAACGCTTGGAGAGTCGGCGTACGAAGAATTGAGCGTAACTTTTGCACATGGTGTCCGTTTTCGGCCCATAAGTACTTTTTAGATATGTAGCGACCGTTTTGGATTGAACTCACCACTTCGTCGAGATGTATGAGGGATTTCGGCCATTTTTCGAATGAATGAGTACTTTTATATTTGGAACGCTTGGATTGTCGGCGTTCAAAGAATTGAGCGTAAATTTTGCAAACGGCGTCCATTTCGGGCCCATAAGTTCTTTTTGGAAATATAGCGACCATTTTGGATTGAACTCACGAATTCATTGTGACGTACGAGGTATTTCGACAATTTTTCGAAAGATTGAGCACTTGCATACTTGGA
>NW_019242535.1:0-1642 GCF_002742605.1 Olea europaea var. sylvestris | reverse complement strand
AAGGGTCGCTACATTTCCAAAAAGTACTTATGGGCCCAAAACGGACACCGTGTGCGAAAGTTACGCTCAATTCTTCGTAAGCCGACTATCCAAGCCTTCCAAACATAAAATTACTTATTCTTTCAAAAAATGGTCAAAATCCCTCATGGGTCACGACGAAGTTGTGAGTTCAATCCGAAAGGGTCGCTACATTTCCAAAAAGTACTTATGGGCCCAAAACGGACACCGTGTGCAAAAGTTACGCTCAATTCTTCGTACGCCGACTATCCAAGCCTTCCAAACATAAAATTGCTCATTCTTTCGAAAAATGGTCGAAATCCCTCATAGGTCACGACGAAGTTGTGAGTTCAATCCGAAAGGGTCGCTACATTTCCAAAAAGTACTTATGGGCCCAAAACGGACACCGTGTGCAAAAGTTACGCTCAATTCTTCGTACGCCGACTATCCAAGCCTTCCAGACATAAAATTGCTCATTCTTTCGAAAAATGGTCGAAATCCCTCATAGGTCACGACGAATTTGTGAGTTCAATCCGGAAGGGTCGTTACATTTCCAAAAAGTACTTATGGGCCCAAAACGGACACCGTGTGCAAAAGTTACGCTCAATTGTTCGTACACCGACTATCCAAGCCTTCTAGACATAAAATTGCTCATTCTTTCGAAAAATGGCCGAAAGCCCTCATAGGTCACGACGAAGTTGTAAGTTCAATCCGAAAGGGTCGCCACATTTCCAAAAAGTACTTATGGGCCCAAAACGGACACCGTGTGCAAACGTTGCACTCAATTCTTCGTACGCTGACTATCCAAGCCTTCCAGACATAAAATTGCTCATTCTTTCGAAAAATGGTCGAAATCCCTCATAGGTCACGACGAAGTTGGGAGTTCAATCCGAATGGGTCGCTACGTTTTCAAAAAGTACTTATAGGCCCAAAACGGACACCGTGTGCAAAAGTTACGCTCAATTCTTCGTACGCCGACCATCCAAGCCTTCCAGACATAAAATTGCTAATTCTTTCGAAAAATGGTCGAAATCCCTCATAGGTCACGACGAATTTGTGAGTTCAATCCGAAAGGGTCGCTACATTTCCAAACGTACTTATAGGCCCAAAATGGATACCGTGTGCAAAAGTTACGCTAAATTCTTCGTACGCCGACCATCCAAGCCTTCGAAACATAAAATTGCTCATTCTTTTGAAAAATGGCCGAAATCCCTCATAGGTCACGACGAAGTTGTGAGTTCAATTCGAAAGGGTCGCTACATTTCCAAAAAGTAATTATGGGCCCAAAAAGGACACCGTGTGCAAAAGATGCGCTCAATTCTTCGTACGCCGACTATCCAAGCCTTCCAGACATAAAATTGCTCATTCTTTCGAAAAATGGTCGAAATCCCTCATAGGTCACGACGAAGTTGTGAGTTCAATCCGAAAGGGTCGCTACATTTCGAAAAAGTACTTATGGGCCCAAAACGGACACCGTGTACAAAAGTTACGCTCAATTTTTCGTAACCCGACTATCCAAGCCTTCCAAACATAAAATTGCTCAGTCTTTCGAAAAATGGTCATAATCCCTCATAGGTCACGACGAAGTTGTGAGTTCAATCCGAAAGGGTCGCTACATTTCCAAAAAGTACTTATGGGCCCAAAA
>NW_019242534.1:0-1642 GCF_002742605.1 Olea europaea var. sylvestris | reverse complement strand
TCCGACACCGTCGCGAAAAATGACGAAATTGCCCCCGACGAGATTTTTGTTCTCGGTCAACCCTTCAAATTTGGGCCCATTCCTACTCCGTCGCGAAAAATGACGAAATTGCTCCCTGAGCGATTTTTGTTCCGATCAACCTGTCAAATTTGAACCCATTCCGACACCTTCGTGAAAATGACTAAATTGCCCCTGGCGTGGCTTTTGTTTCCGATCAACATGTCAAATTTGATCCCATTCCGACTCCGTCGCGAAAAATGACGAAATTGCTCCCGGCGCGATTTTTGTTTACGATCAATCTGTCAAATTTGAGCCCAATCCAACCCCGTCGCGAAAAACGACGAAATTCCGCACGGATAAATTTTTGTTTCCGATCAACCTGTCAAATTTTAGCCCATTCCGGCACCGTCGCTAAAAATGACGAAATTATCCCCGACCCGATTTTTGTTTCAGATCAACCTGTCAAATTTGAGCCCATTCCGACACCGTCGCGAAAAATGACGAAATTGCCCCCGGCGAGATTTTTGTTCCCGGTCAACCGGTTAAATTTGAGACCATTCCGACACCGTCGCGAAAAATGTCGAAATTGCCCCAGCCCCAGATCGATTTTTGTTTCCGATCAACATGTCAAATTTGAGCCCATTCCTACACCTTCGTAAAAATGACCAAATTACCCCTGGCGTGGTTTTTCTTTCCGATCAACCTGTCAAATTTGAGCCCTTTCCGACTTCGTCGCAAAAAATGTCGAAATTGCTCCCGGCGCGATTTTTAGTTACGATCAACCTGTCAAATTTGAGCCCAATCCGACACCATCGCGAAAAATGAAGAAATTGCCCCAGGCGCGATTTTTGATTCAGATCAACCTGTCAAATTTGAGCCCATTCTGACACCGTCGTGAAAAATGACGAAATTGCCCATGTCACGATTTTTAATCCCGATCAACCTGTCAAATTTGAGCCCATTATGACACCGTCGGGAAAAATGACAAAATTGCCCCCCGCACGATTTCTGTGTCCGATCAACCTGTCGAATTTGAGCCCATTCCGACACCGTCGCGAAAAATGACAAAATTGCCCCCGACGAGATTTTTGTTCTCGGTCAACCTGTCAAATTTGGGCCCATTCCGACTCCGTCGCGAAAAATGACGAAATTGCCCCCTGCGCGATTTTTGTTTCCGATCAACCTGTCAAATTTGAACCCATTCCGACACCTTCGTGAAAATGACGAAATTGCCCCTGGCGTGATTTTTGTTTCCGATCAACATGTCAAATTTGAGCCCATTCCGACTCCGTCGCGAAAAATGACGAAATTGCCCTTGGCGCCATTTTTGTTTACGATCAATCTGTCAAATTTGAGCCCAATCCGACCCCGACGCGAAAAATGACGAAATTCCGCACGGATAAATTTTTGTTTCCGATCAACCTGTCAAATTTGAGTCCATTCTGACACCATCGCGAAAAATGACGAAAATGCCCCTGGCGCAATTTTTGTTCCCGATCAACCTGTCAAATTTGAGCCCATTCCGACTCCGTTACGAAAAATGATGAAATTCCCCCCGGCGAGATTTTTGTTCCCGGTCAACCTGTCAAATTTGAAACCATTCGGACTCCGTCGCGAAAAATGACGAAATTGCCCCCTGCGC
>NW_019242533.1:0-1642 GCF_002742605.1 Olea europaea var. sylvestris | reverse complement strand
CCGATCAACCTGTCAAATTTTAACCAATTCCGACACAGTTGCGAAAAATGGCGAAATTCCCCCGGTGCGGTTTTTGTTCCCGACCAGCTGTCAAATTTGCGCCCATTCCGACACGGACGCGAAAAATGACGAAATTGCCCCCGACACGATTTTTGTTTCCGATCAACCACGAAATTGCCCCTGGCTCGTTTTTTGTTTCCGATCAACCAGTCGAATTTTGGCCCATTTCGACACAGTCGAGAAAAATGACGGAATTGCCCCTGGCGCGATTTTTATTTCCGATCAATCTGCCAAATTTCAGCCCATTCCGACACAGTCACTAAAAATGACGAAATTGCCCCTGGCTCGTTTTTTGTTTCCGATCAACCAGTCGAATTTTGGCCCATTTCGACACAGTCGAGAAAAATGACGGAATTGCCCCTGGCGCGATTTTTATTTCCGATCAATCTGCCAAATTTCAGCCCATTCTGACACAGTCGAAAAAACTGATGATATTGCCCCCGGCGCGATTTTTTTTTCCGATCAACCTATCAAATTGTAGCCAATTCCCACACAGTTGCGAAAAATGACGAAATTACCCTCGCGCGCGATTTTTTTCCCGATCAACCTTTCAAATTTGAGCCCATTCCGATACAGTCGCGAAAAATGATGAAATTACCCCCGGCGCGATTTTTGTTTCCGATCACCCTGTCAAATTTTAGCCCATTCCGACACAGTCGCGAAAAATGACGAAATTGCCCCCGGCACGATTTTTTGTTTCCGATCAACCATTCAAATTTTAGCCCATTCCGATACAGTCGTTAAAAATGATGAAATTGCGCTTGGCGCGGTTTTTTTTTTCCGATCAACCAGTCAAATTTTGGCCCATTTCGACACAGTCGAGAAAAATGACGAAATTGCCCCCGGCGCGATTTTTATTTCTGATCAACCTGCCAAATTTCAGCCCATTCCGACACAGTCGAGAAAACTGATGAAATTGCCCCCGGCGCGATTTTTGTTTCCAATCATCCAGTCAAATTTGAGCTCATTCCGACACCGTCGCGAAAAATTACGAAATTACCCCCGGCGCGATTTTTGTTTCCGATCAACCTGTCAAATTTTAAACAATTCCGACACAGTTGCGAAAAATTACGAAATTCACCCGGTGCGGTTTTTGTTCCCGATCAGCTGTCAAATTTGCACCCATTCCGACACAGTTGCGAAAAATGACGAAATTCACTCGGTGCGGTTTTTGTTCCCGATCAGCTGTCAAATTTGCGCCCATTCCGACACTGTCTCGAAAAATGACGAAATTGCCCCCGGCACGATTTTTGTATCCGATCAACCTGTCAAATTTCAGCCCATTCCGACACAGTCACTAAAAATGACGAAATTGCCTCTGGCTCGTTTTTTGTTTCCGATCAACCAGTCGAATTTTGGCCCATTTCGACACAGTCGAGAAAAATGACGGAATTGCCCCTGGTGCGATTTTTATTTCCGACAAATCTGCCAAATTTCAGCCCATTCCGACACAGTCGAGAAAACTGACGAAATTGCCCCCGGCGCGATTTTTGTTTTCAATCAACCAGTCAAATTTTAGCCCATTCCGTCACAGCCGAGAAAAATGACGAAATTGCCTCCGGCGCGATTTTTATTTCCGATC
>NW_019242532.1:0-1642 GCF_002742605.1 Olea europaea var. sylvestris | reverse complement strand
CTTTTTTTTTTTTTTTTCCAGTTAGGGTGATTATTTTTTCAAATTTCGATGATGGCATTTGGTATCACTGCACCTTTGATAATTTTGCTATGTAGTCAATCAAACTTTTTACTTTTAAAGTCAATTTATAATATTATTTATATCCATAAGAGATGATCATCTGTTTATATGATATGTGACTTATTATGAAATGACAAAGTCAATCAAATATATGAATACAACCCACTCTATCAATATTATTATTTAATACCACATCATATAGTAATCATGTCTGATGGAGATAAATAGCATTAATTACTCAAGTTTAAAATAAAGAGTGAATTAAGCTCTTTGAATGTAGAGCTAAATCCACTTTCTATATAAAAATGTAGAGCTTTTATTTTTTACTTCACAATTTGCCATGGACCTCTTTCAAAATAGAGAGAACATAATAAAACTGAAAAAGAGGGAAATGCAGGAAAAAATGAGGTAAAATGTTAATTGTTCACGAAAAAAATTAATATAAAGAGTACTGTACTTTTACTCTTTATTTTTATGTATTCTTCAAGATTTTTTTATTCATAATATTTTTCTAAAAAAATCTGTTTTTGAGAATAAAACGAAAACCAAGAATATGCATGAGCATATAGTATTCTTTGAAATTTTTTATAAAACTTCCAAGGAAAAGAAAAATTATACAAAACTCCTCACGTACCAAATAAGTTTAAAGGTGACTCTAGTAAAAATAAGAACGATAAAAGAGAGAAGATAGATTCTAGATATGTCTGGAAAAGAATGAGGGCCAAGGCTTTGAACATGTTAAATCCAAGTCCTCAAGTTATAAGAAAAACCTAGGTAAGAATATGAACGCTACTTTAACTACTAACAACTCTAGCTCCGATATTCAAAGTGAGAGCTTCATTCCTAATGAGAGAGAGAATTATATGGCCTTTGGCTCTGTGGTTAAGAGTGAAACTATAGAGGAGAGTGAGACACTTGACTACATAGAGTAATCTGACTCCTCAAATGAAGAATCAGAAGATGATTAAGATATACAAGAGGCATTTGACCAGTTGTATGTAGAGAGACTTAAGTTGAACAAGGTTAATAACTCTGCCTTATCATCAAACTTGATGAGTTAAATAGAAGATTGAACGAATTAAGGGTTGAAAAAGAGTGCTTAGAAATTAATGTTAAGACTCTTGCAAGTGATCTTGAGAAATCTAGTGCCTAACTTCAATTTGTTTCTAGTAGATCTAAGAAACTTGACAAAATCTTAGGTTTGAATAAAACAGTTGGGAATATGAGAGATTTGGGCTTTAATGAAACAAATTTCCATACAACTTCCTCTTCTGAAAAAAGTTTGTACTTGCCTCTATCAAGCCAAAGAATTTAGACATAGATCTTCTATGCTACATAGTTTTCCTCAACCTAAAATTCAAACTTTGAAACCTAGAGTAATTCCTAGATTCAATCGCCCTTGTTACAATTGTGGTGAGTTAGGTCACATTAGACCTAGATGTCATAAGGCCTTAGTTAGGGAAAAAGCAAGATAAAACTACCCAAGTTAGATTTTTAAGTAATCGAGTGAGTCACTTGATTGAGATGATGAGTTATTTGACTAAGATTACATCTTTTGCTAAGAAGATTTGGGTAACAATGA
>NW_019242531.1:0-1642 GCF_002742605.1 Olea europaea var. sylvestris | reverse complement strand
CCGATCAACCTGCCAAATTTAAGCCCATTCCGACACAGTCGCGAAAAATGACGAAATTTTCAACGGCGCGATTTTTTTCCGATAGACAAGCCAAATTTTAGCCCGTTTCGAAACAGTCGCGAAAAATGACGAATTTGGCCCCGGCGCGATTTTTATTTCCGATCAACCTACTAAATTTAAGCCCATTCCGACGCAGTCGCGAAAAATGATGAAATTGCCCCGGCGCGGTTTTTGCTTCCGATCTACCAGTCAAATTTTAGCCCATTTCGACACAGTCGCGAAAAATGATGAAATTGCCCTCGGCGCGATTTTTATTTCCGATCAACTCGCCAAATTTAAGCCCATTCCGACACAGTCGCGAAAAATGAAAAAAAAATTGTCCCGGCGCGGTTTTTGTTTCCAATCTACCAGTCAAATTTTAGCCCATTTCGACACCGTCACGAAAAATGACGAAATTATACCCGGCGCGATTTTTATTTCGATCAATCTGCCAAATTTGATCCCATTCTGAAACAATCGCGAAAAATGACGAAATTTTCCCGACGCGATTTTTTTTTCCGATCTACCTGTCAAATTTTAGACCCATTCAGACACAGTCGCGAAAAATGACGAAATTGCCCCCGCCGCGATTTTTATTTCCGATCAACCTGCCAAATTTAAGCCCATTCCGACATAGTCGCGAAAAATGACGAAATTATCCCCGGTGCGATTTTTATTTCCGATCAACCTGCCAAATTTAAGCCCATTCCGACACAATCGCGTAAAATGACGAAATTACCCACGACGCGATTTTTGATCCACCTGCCAAATTTAATCCCCTTTCGACACAGTCGCGAAAAATGACGAAATTGCCCCCAGCGAGATTTTTGTTTCCGATCAACCAGTCAAATTTTGGCCCATTCCGACACAGTCGCGAAAAATTATGAAATTCCCTCTGGCCCGAATTTTATTTCCGATCAACCTGCCAAATTTAAGACCATTCCGACACAGTCGCGTAAGATGACGAAATTGTCCCCGGCGCGATTTTTATTTCCGATCAACCAATCAAATTTTAGCCAATTTCGACACAGTGGCGAAAAATGACGAAATTGCCCCCGGCGCGATTTTTATTTTCGAACAACCTGCCAAATTTAAGCCTTTTCCGACACAGTCGCGAAAAATGACGAAATTTTCAACGGCGCGATTTTTTTCCGATCGACAAGCCAAATTTTAGCCCATTTCGAAACAGTCGCGAAAAATGACGAAATTGGCCCCGGCGCGATTTTTATTTCCGATCCACCTGCCAAATTTTAGCCCATTCCGACACAGTCGCGAAAAATGACGAAATTGCCCACGGCGCGCTTTTTATTTCCGATCAACCTGCCAAATTTAAGCCCATTCCGACACAATCGCGAAAAATGACGAAATTGCCCACGGCGCGCTTTTTATTTCCGATCAACCTGCCAAATTTAAGCCCATTCCGACACAATCGCGAAAAATGACGAAATTGCCCACGGCGCGTTTTTTTTCTGATCGACCGGTCAAATTTTAGCCCATTTTGACACAGTCGCGAAAAATGGCGAATTTGGCCCCGGCGCGATTTTTATTTCCGATCAACCTACTAAATTTAAGCCCATTCCGACGCAGTCGCGAAAAATGATGA
>NW_019242530.1:0-1642 GCF_002742605.1 Olea europaea var. sylvestris | reverse complement strand
TTCGAGAATAAGAATGCCACAAAAAATCGTTAGGGACATAACTATTAAAATGAGTAAAAATTGAGAATTTTAAATATAATAAACGTATAATAAAAATAAATAAAAAATTATGATGTGAATATAATTAGCCTAGTCAAAATTATAAATATTAAGATTCCATAATATTACGTTCCCCTTTGTAAATAAGAGTTAGACAATGAAGTAATATTTAATTCATATATCATGGCAATAGAAAATTTTAAACCAACAATGAGATTCAAGTTCGAAAATGTTTAATGTGCTCCGGTTTAATAAAAAGTGGATCTTTTGTTTTGATTCTATCATAAAACTTCCTCTAAGATCTCCATTTACAGTAATAATCGGAAGATAAACTAGTGACAGAAATGTTCAAATCTTGTAAATTAGAGTGATTTGGTGATCACAAACTATCATAGAAAGATACATTACATAGAATGGTAGAGAACTAAGGAGAAACAACTTACACCAAAATGTCTTGTGCGTGTTGGTGCTTGCTTGGACCAATTGATTGTTGGAGTAAATTCTTGCTTCATTTGTTGAATATGGAGGCCACCCGAAATCAAGTTATTTTGTTTGACCAAAAAATATGATTTCAATTTTTCCCATCTCAATATTTTTAGGTATATACTTTCGGTAAATGTTGATTACATTTATCGAATTTGTATGTAACAAGCTCGGAAGTTGATTGAAATATAAGAATGTACATAAAATGGTAGCAATGTCTGTATGGATTGCAAGTAAAGGCATAATTATTGGAGGCGGCTTTTGAATTTTAAAGATAAGTTTATCTTGTGACGGCGACGAACGTGGACATGGTAATGCTTTTGCTCGTCAATTAGTTTTGAGTTCAACATGATAATGACTTCGTTAGGTGGAAAAACCATAAACTTGTTGGCAGGATTCATGTATCGATCCTATAAATAAGCAACACATAAAGATATTAGATACACAATTAACAAGCTAAAATATATATATACTCAACTAAGATTGTCATGTCTCATGATTAGATGTATGGATAAATATGTCAGATACTGTAGTAAATAGAAAATCATGTTCAGATAAATTACAAATATGTTATGAAATATGTAAAATTAAAACACAACACATTTCATGGACACTAATAAAAATTAAAAGGGTAATTGGCACAAAACATCCCTACCTTTCATGTTGATTGTGGAAAACATCCATACCTTTCATTTTTTGACATTTTTGCCTTTATTTCAACGTTTGGTTGCGCAAAACATCATTTTCCCTATTTTTGAACGTAAAATGACAATTATACCTAGTGGTAGGCAAAAATCGACCCAAACCGCTCGAACCAACCGACCCGACCCAGCCCGAGCGGTTTGGGTCGGTTTTTTCAATGAAATGGGTTGGGTTCGGGTCATTAATTGCATTTTTCTGTCAGGTTGGGTCAGGTTACGGGTTACCCGCCCCAACCCGACCCATAGTAAATTAATAATATAAAAAAATCTTAAAAACTGAAAAAAGCGTATCAGATTTCTCATGCTCTGCTACAGTTAAGTTAAATCAATAGTTGTCCTCCTTCTTACATCAATAGCTGTCCTCTGCTACAAGTAAGTTAAATCAATAGCATTTTTCATCTCACTTCTCCCTCCCATTT
>NW_019242529.1:368-1642 GCF_002742605.1 Olea europaea var. sylvestris | reverse complement strand
TTTTCTTGGTTTTTTAGTACACAAGAGAGGGATTGAACTTGATAAAAATAAAGCGAAGGCCATCCTAGAAGTCAAACCACCTAGCAATAAAAAGGAGTTGCAAAGGTTTATAGGCCAAGTAAATTTTTTAAGACGCTTCATTTCTAACTGTGCAGGGCGAACTAAAGTTTTTTCGCCGCTATTAAAGCTGAAAAATCAGGACGAATTCGTCTGGAAAGAAGAACATCAAAAGGCTTTTGAAAGCCTGAAGACATATCTATCAAGTCCACCAGTATTGGTGTCACCAATCCAGGGACGGTCAATGAAAGTGTATGTATCGGCTGAAAAGGAATCAATAGCTGGAATGGTTGCACAGGAAGACCAATTTGGTGAAGAAATGGCAATTTATTATTTGAGTAGACGGTTAACGAAATGTGAATATAATTACTCTGCTGTTGAAAAATTGTGTCTACACTGTATTTCACATGTACAAAATTAAGGGCTTATTTATGGCCCATAACCGTTTATTTAATTTCTAAGGTAAATTTAGTCAAATATATGTTCTCGCGCCCTATTTTACACCAAAGGGTAGGCCTTTGGACACTAGTTTTATCAGAGTTCGAAATACAATATATACCTCAAAAGACAATCAAAAATCAGGCTTTGGCTAACTTCCTAGCCGATCATCCATGCCTTGACATGCCTGAAGAAATCGAATTAGAAATCAACTCGTTCGGACTAAAACCTTGGGTATTGTATTTCGATGGGTCAAAGACCTCTAAAGGTGCAGGAGTAGGAGTAGCACTAATTAATCCTTTAGGGATTTGCTACAAATTCGCATTCACCTTAGACAGAATGTGCACCAACAATCAACCCGAGTACGAGGCCTTAATTGTAGGCCTAGAACTGATGATAGACATGGGAGTAAGAAACGTGATCGTTAAGGGCGATTCTCAATTGGTGATACATCAATTGATTGGTGATTTTAAATGCCAAAGTGATTCCATTATAATTCAATATGAGATCGCCCAAGAATTATTAGAGGAATTCGATCAAGTAGAACTTCAACGCGTCAATAGGATATATAACGACGTGGCGAATGAGTTGGCCCAAATGGCTTCAGGGTACTCTAAAATCTTGGATTGGAAGTCTACTTGCGAATATGGAATCATATTGCCCGTAACTCAAAGAAGGGCGAGAAAAATTGAACTTCACTGTATACAAGATGGAGATGCAGTGGATTGGCGAACAGAGATTAAAGGGTTCCTTCAAGAACCTAATGGAAGAATTAGTAG
>NW_019242529.1:0-259 GCF_002742605.1 Olea europaea var. sylvestris | reverse complement strand
TCTGATGGTGTATTACTAAAGTGTGTAAGTTTGCAAGAAGCCAAGACGATCATGGCTGAGGTGCACGAAGGGATATGTGGAGCTCATCAAGCTGGCCAAAGGATGAGATGGTTAATTATTAGGAGTGGATATTTTTGGCCAAGGATGGGAGAACTATGCATTCAGTACGCAAAAAATTGTTTAGCATGCCAAAAGCATGGTCCAATACAAAGGGCACCAGCGCGAGAGATGGCACCTATTATTAAACCTTGGCCGTTCA
>NW_019242528.1:124704-126708 GCF_002742605.1 Olea europaea var. sylvestris | reverse complement strand
CATGGGATTTTAGCTAAACTCCTTCGTTTGGGCCTCCGAATTATTAATTTCCATATTAATTATGTCAGGTTGAAAAAGTGTTGAACAAAAAATTAACAAAGAAAAACTGCACCAGGGGCAATTTTATCATTTGTCATGACAGTGTCGGAATGGGCCGAAATTTGGCAAGTTGATTGGAAACGGCCCGGGAATTTGGACTGGGGGCATAGACCTGGGATCACGGGATTTTACCTAAATTCTTTCATCTGGGACTCCAAATAATTAATTTCCTTATTAATTATGTTAGGTTGAAGAAGTGCTGGACAAAAAATTAACAAAGAAAAACCGCACCAAAGGCAATTTTGTCATTTATCGCGATGGTGTCGAAATGGACCGAAATTTGGCAGGTCGATTGGAAACGGCCCGTGAAATTGGACTCACTGCACAGACCCGGGATCACGCGATTATAGCCAAACTCCTTCCTTTAGGCTCCGAATAATTAATTTTCGTATTAATTTTGTTAAGTTCAAGAAGTGCTGGAAAGAAATTCAACAAAGAAAAACCACACCAGGGGCAATTTTTTCATTTGGCGCGACGGTGTAGGAATGGGCTAAAATCTGGCAGGTTGATTGGAAATGGCCCGCGAAATTGGACTCGGGGTATAGACCCGGGATCACGGGATTTTACCCAAATTCCTTTGTTTCGGCCTACAAATAATTAATTTCCTTAATAATTATGTCAGTTTGAAGAAGTGTTGGACAGAAAATTAACAAAGCAAAATCGGACCAGAGGCAATTTTGTCATTTGTCACGACGCTGTCGAAATGGACCGAAATTTGGCTGGTTGAATGGAAACGGCCCGCGAAATTGGACTCACGGCACAGACCCGGGATCATGGGATTTCAGCCAAATTCATTTGTTTGGGCCTCCGAATAATTAATTTCCTTATTAATTATGTCTGTTTAAAGAAGTGCTGGACAAAAAAATAACAAAGCAAAACCGCACCTGGGGCAATTTTGTCATTTTTCGCGACGGTGCCGGAATCGGACAAAATTTGGCAGGTTGATTCGAAACGGCCTACAAAATTATACTCAGAGCACAGACTCGGGATCACGAGATTTTAGCTAAACTCCTTCATTTGACCCTCCGAATAATTAATTTTCGTATTAATTATGTCAGGTTGAATAAGTGCTAAACAGAAAATTAACAAAGAAAAACTGCACCAGGGGCAATTTTGTCATTTGTCGTGATGGTGTCGGAATGGGCCAAAATTTGGAAGGTTGATTGGAAACGGCCTGCGAAATAGGACTCGGAGCACAGACCCGGGATCACCGGATATTAGCCAAACACCTTCGTTTCGATCGCCGAATAATTATGTGAGGTTGAAGAAGTGTTGTACAAAAAATTATGAAAGAAAAACTATACCAGGGGCAATTTTATCATTTGTCGTGACGGTGTCAGAATGGGCCGAGATTTGAAAGGTTGATTGGAAACGGCCCGTGATATTGGACTAGAGGCACAGACCCAGGATCACGTGATTTTACACAAATTCCTTCGTTTGCGCTTCCGAATAATTAATTTCCTTATTAATTATGTCAGGTTGAAGAAGTGCTAGACAGAAAATTAACAAAAAAAACCGCATCAGGGGCAATTTTGTCATTTGCCATGATGGTGTCGGAATGGGCCAAAATTAGGCAGGTTGATTGGAAATGGCTCGCGAAATTAGACACTGGGTACAGACCAGGGATCACGAGATTTTAGCCAAATTCCTTCGTTTGGGCCTCCGAATAATTAATTTTCTTATTAATTATGTTAGGTTAAAGAAGTACCGGACATAAAATTAACAAAGCAAAAATGCACTAGGGGCAATTTTGTCATTTCTCGTCACAGTGTCGGAATGGGCCAAAATTTGGTAGGTTGATTGGAAACGGCCCGCGAAATTAGACTCGAAGCATAGACCCGGGAGCATGGGATTTTAGCCAAACTCCTTCGTTTGGGCTTACGAATAATTAATTTCCGTATTAAT
>NW_019242528.1:39589-114616 GCF_002742605.1 Olea europaea var. sylvestris | reverse complement strand
ACCAGGGGCAATTTCGTCATTTGTCGCGAAGGTATCGAAATGGGTCGAGATTTGGCAGGTTGATTGGAAACGGCCCGCGAAATTGGACTCGGGAAACAGACCCGGGATCACAGGATTTTAGCTAAATTCCTTCGTTTTGGCATCCAAATAATTAATTTCCTTATTAATTATATCAGGTTGAAGAAGTGCGAGATAGAAAATTAACAAAGCAAAATCGCACCAGGGGCTGTTTCGTCATTTTTCGCGAAGGTGTCTGAATGGGCCGAAATTTGGCATGTCGACTGGAAACGGCCCGAGAAATTGGGCTCGGGGCACAGACCCGGGATCACGGGATTTTAGGGAAACTCCTTCGTTTAGGCCCCCAAATAACTAATTTCCTTACTGATTATGTCAGGATGAAGAAGCGCTAAACAGAAAATTAACAAAGAAAATCCGCAACAGGGTCAATTTTGTCATTTGTCACGACGGTATCGAAATGGGCCAAAATTTGGCAGGTTGATTGGAAACAGCCCACAAAATTGGACTCGGGGCACAGACCCGGGATCACGGGATTTTAGCCAAATGCCTTCGTTTGGGCCTCCGAATAATTAATTTTCTTATTAATTATGTCAGGTTAAAATAGTGTTGGACAGAAAAATGATAAAGAAAAACGGCACCAAGAATAATTTTGTCATTTGTCGTGACGGTGTCGGAATGGGCCGAAATTCGAAAAGTTGATTGGAAACGGCCCGCGAAATAGAACTCGAAGCAAAGACCCGGGATCGCAGGATATTAGCTGAACTCCTTCGTTACGATCGCCGAATAATTAATTTCCGTATTAATTACATCAGGTTGAAGAAGTGCTGGATAGAAAATTATGAAAGAAAAACTCTACCAAGGACAATTTTGTCATTTGTCGTGACGGTGTCGAAATAGGCCGAAATTTGGAAGGTTGATTGGAAATGGCCTGCGAAATAGGACTCGGAGCACAGACCCGGGATCACGGGTAATTACAGCCAAACTCCTTCGTTTCGATTGTCGAATAATTAATTTCCGTATTAATTATGTCAGGTTGAAGAATTGCTGGACAAAAAATTATGAAAGAAAAACTGTATCAGGGGCAATTTTGTCATTTTTCATGACGGTGTCGGAATGGGCCGAAATTTGGAAGGTTGATTGGAAACAGCCTGCGAAATTGGACTCGGGGCACAGACCCAGGATCACGTGATTTTACCCAAATTCCTTCGTTGGGCCTCCGAATAATTAATTTCCTTATTAATTACGTTGGGTTGAAGAAGTGCTGGACAGAAAGTGAACAAAGAAAAACATCACCAGGGGCAATTTTGTCATTTGTCGTGATGGTGTCGGAATGGGTCGAAATTTAGCAGGTTGATTGGACACGGCCCGTGAAATAGGACTTGGAGCACGGACCTAGGATCACGTGATTTTAGCCAAACTCGTTTTTTTGGGCTTCCGAAGAGTTAATTTTCCTAATAATTATGTCAGGTCGAAAAAGTGCTGGACAGAAAATTAACAAAGAAAAGCTGCACCTGGGGCAATTTTATCATTTGTCGTGACGGTGTCGGAATGGGCCAAAATTCGCAGGTTGATTGGAAATGGCTCACGCAATTGAACTCGAGGCACAGACCCTGGATCACGGGATTTTACCCAAATTCCTTCATTTGGGCCTCCGAATAATTAATTTCCTTATTAATTATGTCAGGTTGAAGAAGTGCTGGACAGAAAATTAACAAAGCAAGACCGCAACAGGGGCAATTTTGTCATTTTTCGCGACGGTGTCGGAATGGGCCGAAATTTGGCAGGTCGATTGGGAGCGGCCCCCGAAATTGGACTCAGAACACAGACCCAGGATCACAGGATTTTAGCTAAACTCCTTCATTTGGGCCTCCGACTAATTAATTTTCGAATTAATTATGTCAGGTTGAAGAACTGCTGGCAAGAAAATTAACAAAGAAAAACCGCACTAGGGGCAATTTTGTCGTATGTCGTGACGGTGTTGGAATGGGCCGAAAGTTGGCAGGTCGATTGGAAACGGCCCACGAAATTGGACTCGGAGCACAGACACGGGATTTTAGCCAAACTCCTTCGTTTGGGCCTCCGAATAATTAATTTTCGTATTAATTACACTAGGTTGAAGGAGTACAAGACAGAAAAATAACAAAGAAAAACCGCACCGGGGCAATTTTGTCATTTGTCTTGATGGTGTCAGAATGGGCCGAAATTTGCCAGGTCGATTGGAAATGGCCCGCAAAATTGGACTTGAGGCACAAACCTGGGATCACGGGATTTTACCAAAATTCCTTCATTTGGGGCTCCAAATAATTAATTTCCTTATTAATTATGTTAGGTTGAAGAAATGCGAGACATAAAATTAACAAAGCAAAACCGCACCAAGGGCAATTTTGTCATTTTTCGCAATGGTGTCGGAATGGGCCAAACTTTGTTAGGTTATTGGACACAGCCCATGAAATGGAGCACAGACACAAGATTTTAGCCAAACTCCTTTGTTTGGACCTCCGAATAATTAATTTTCGTATTAATTATGTTAGGTTGAAGAAGTACTGGACAGAAAATTAACAAAGAAAAACCACAGCGGGGTAATTTTGTCATTTGTCGTGACGGTGTCAGAATGGGCTAAAATTTGGCAAGTTGATTGGAAATGGCGCGAGATATTGGACTAGGGGCACAGTCTCAGGATCACGGGATTTTCGCTGAATTCCTTCGTTTGGGCCTCAGAATAATTAATTTTCGTATTAATTATGTCAGGTTGAAGAAGTGCTGGACAGAAAATAAAAAAAGAAAAACAGCACTGGGGGCAATTTTGTCATTTGTCGCGATGGTGTCGGAATGGGCCGAAATTTAGCAGGTTTATTGGAAATGACCCACGAAATTGGACTCGGGGTACAATCCCGGGATCACGGGATGTTAGCCAAATACCTTCATTTGGGCCCCTGAATAATTAATTTCCTTATCAATTATGTCAGGTTGAAGAAGTGCTGGACAAAAAATTAACGAAGGAAAATTGCACCAGGGACAATTTTGTCATTTTTCGCGACGGTGTCGGAATGGGCTGAAATTTTGTAGGTTGATTGGAAACAGTCCGCGAAATTGGACTCAGAGCACAGACCCGGGATCACGGGATTTTAGCCAAACTCCTTCGTTTGGGCCTCCGAATAATTAATTTCCAAATTAAATATATCAGGTTGAAGAAGTGCTGGACAGAAAATTAACAAAGAAAAACCGCACCAGGGGCAATTTTGTCATTTGTCGTGACGGTGTCGGAATGGGCCGAAATTTGGCAGGTTGATTGGAAACGGCAAGCCAAATTGGACTCGGGACACAGAACCGAGATCACGAGATTTTAGCCTAATTCCTTCATTTGGGGCCTCCGAATAATTAAATTCCTTATTAATTATGTCAGGTTGAAGAAGTGTTAGACAGAAAATTAACAAGGCAAAACCGCACCTGGGGCAATTTTGTCATTTTTCACGAAAGTACCAGAATGGGCCGAAATCTGGCAGGTTGATTGGAAACGGCCCACGAAATTGGACTCGACGCACAGACCCGAGGTCACGGGATTTTAGCCAAACCCCTTCGTTTGGGACTCCGAATAATTAATTTTCGAATTGATTACATCTAGTTGAAGAAGTGCTGGACAGAAAATTAACAAAGAAAAATTGCACCAGGGGTAATTTTGTCATTTGTCGAAACGGTGTCGAAATGGGCCGAAATTTGGCAGGTTGATTGGAAACGGTCCGCGAAATTGGACTCGGTGCACAGAATCGAGATCACGAGATTTTAGCCAAATTCCTTCGTTTGGGCCTCCGAATAATTAATTTCCTTATTAATTATGTCAGGTTGAAGAAGTGTTAGACAAAAAATTAACAAAGCAAAACCGCACCTGGGGTTGTTTTGTCATTTTTCGCTAAGGTGCCGGAATGGGCCGAAATTTAGCAGGTCGATTGGAAACGGCCCAAGAAATTGGACTCAGGGCACAGACCTGGGATCACAGGATTTTAGGTAAACTCCATCGTTTAGGCCTCCGATTAATTAATATCCATACTAATTATGCCAGGTCGAAGAAGCGCTGGACAGAAAATTAACTAAGAAAAACCGCACCAGGGGCAATTTCGTCAATTGTCGCAACGGTATCGAAATGGGCCTAAATTTGGCAGGTTGATTGGAAACGGCCCGCGAAATTGGACTCAGGGCACAGACCAGGGATCACGGGATTTTGGCCAAATTCCTTCGTTTGGGCCTCTGAATATTAATTTCCTTATTAATTATGTCAGGTTGAAAAAGTGTTGGACAGAAAAATAATAAAGAAAAAACGCACCAGGGACAATTTTGTCATTTGTCGCGACAGTGTCGGAATGGGCCGAAATTTGGCAGGTTGATTGGAAACGGCCCGCGAAACTAGACTCGGGGGACAGACCCAGGATCACAGGATTTTAGCCAAATTCCTTCATTTGGGCCTCGGAATACCTAATTTCCTTATTAATTATGTCAGGTTGAAAAAGTACTGGACAGAAAATTAACAAAGAAAAACCTCACCAGGGGCAATTTTATCATTTGTCGCATAGTGTCGGAATGGGCCGAAATTTGGTAGGTTGATTGGAAACGGCCCGCGAAACTAGACTCGGGGGACAGACCCAGGATCACAGGATTTTAGCCAAATTCCTTCATTTGGGCCTCGGAATACCTAATTTCCTTATTAATTATGTCAGGTTGAAAAAGTACTGGACAGAAAATTAACAAAGAAAAACCTCACCAGGGGCAATTTTATCATTTGTCGCATAGTGTCGGAATGGGCCGAAATTTGGTAGGTTGATTGGAAACGGCCCGCGAAACTAGACTCGGGGGACAGACCCAGGATCACAGGATTTTAGCCAAATTCCTTCATTTGGGCCTCGGAATACCTAATTTCCTTATTAATTATGTCAGGTTGAAAAAGTACTGGACAGAAAATTAACAAAGAAAAACCTCACCAGGGGCAATTTTATCATTTGTCGCATAGTGTCGGAATGGGCCGAAATTTGGTAGGTTGATTGGAAACGGCCCGCGAAACTAGACTCGGGGGACAGACCCAGGATCACAGGATTTTAGCCAAATTCCTTCATTTGGGCCTCGGAATACCTAATTTCCTTATTAATTATGTCAGGTTGAAAAAGTACTGGACAGAAAATTAACAAAGAAAAACCTCACCAGGGGCAATTTTATCATTTGTCGCATAGTGTCGGAATGGGCCGAAATTTGGTAGGTTGATTGGAAACGGCCCGCGAAACTAGACTCGGGGGACAGACCCAGGATCACAGGATTTTAGCCAAATTCCTTCATTTGGGCCTCGGAATACCTAATTTCCTTATTAATTATGTCAGGTTGAAAAAGTACTGGACAGAAAATTAACAAAGAAAAACCTCACCAGGGGCAATTTTATCATTTGTCGCATAGTGTCGGAATGGGCCGAAATTTGGTAGGTTGATTGGAAACGGCCCGCGAAACTAGACTCGGGGGACAGACCCAGGATCACAGGATTTTAGCCAAATTCCTTCATTTGGGCCTCGGAATACCTAATTTCCTTATTAATTATGTCAGGTTGAAAAAGTACTGGACAGAAAATTAACAAAGAAAAACCTCACCAGGGGCAATTTTATCATTTGTCGCATAGTGTCGGAATGGGCCGAAATTTGGTAGGTTGATTGGAAACGGCCCGCGAAACTAGACTCGGGGGACAGACCCAGGATCACAGGATTTTAGCCAAATTCCTTCATTTGGGCCTCGGAATACCTAATTTCCTTATTAATTATGTCAGGTTGAAAAAGTACTGGACAGAAAATTAACAAAGAAAAACCTCACCAGGGGCAATTTTATCATTTGTCGCATAGTGTCGGAATGGGCCGAAATTTGGTAGGTTGATTGGAAACGGCCCGCGAAACTAGACTCGGGGGACAGACCCAGGATCACAGGATTTTAGCCAAATTCCTTCGTTTAGGCCTCCGAATAATTAATTTTCGTATTAATTATGTTAGGTTGAATAATTACTGGACAGAAAATTAACAAAGAAAAACTGCACCAAGGGCAATTTTGTCATTTGTTGTGACGGTGTCGGAATGGGCAGAAATTTGGAAGGTTGATTGGAAACGGCCCGCGAAATAGGACTCGGAGCACAGTCCCGGGATCACGGGATTTTAGCCAATCTCCTTCATTTCGGTCACCGAATAATTAATTTTTGTATTAATTATGTTTGGTTGAAGAAGTGCTGGATAGAAAATTATGAAAGAAAAACTGCACAGGGGCAATTTTTTCATTTGTCATGACGGAGTCGGAATGGGCTAAAATTTGGAAGGTTGATTGGGGACGGCCCGCGAAAATGGACACGGGGCACAGACCCAGGATCACGTGATTTTACACAAATTCCTTCGTTTGGGCCCCCGAATAATTAATTTCCCTATTAATTATGTCGGGTTGAAGAAGTGCTGAACAGAAAATTAACAAAGAAAGACTGCACCAGGGGCAATTTTGTCATTTGTCGCGATGGTGTCGGAATGTGTCGAAATTTGGCAGGTTGATAGGAAACGGCCCGCAAAATTGGACTCGGGGCACAAACCCAAGATCACGGGATTTTAGCCAAATTTCTTCATTTGGGCCTCCAAATCATTAGTTTCCTTATCAATTATGTCAGGTTGAAGAAATGCTGGACAGAAAATTAACAAAGCAAAATCGCACCCGTGACAATTTTGTCCTTTTTTGTGACGGTGTCAAAATGGGCCGAAATTTGGCAGCTTGATTGGAAACGATCCGCGAAATTGGACTCAGAGCACAGCCCCGGGATCACGGGATTTTAGCCAAACTCGCCATTTGGGCCTCCGAATAATTAATTTTCTGAATTAATTATGTTAGGTTGAAGAAGTGCTGGACAGAAAATTAACAAAGAAAAACTACACCAGGGGCAATTTTTTGTTGTGACAGTGTCGGAATGGGCCGAAATTTGGCCGGTTGGTTCGAAACGGCCTGCGAAATTGGACTCGGGGCACAGAATCAGGATCACAAGATTTTAGCCAAATTCCTTCATTTGGGCCTCCGAATAATTAATTTCCTTATTAATTATGTCAGGTTGAAGAAGGGTTAGACAAAAAATTAACAAAGTAAAACCACACCTGGGGCAGTTTTGTCATTTTTCGCTAAGGTACCGAAATGGGCCGAAATTTGGCAGATCGATTGGAAACGGCCCGAGAAATTGGAATCAGGGCATGGACCCGGGATCACGGGATTTTAGGCAAACTCCATCGTTTAGGCCTCCGATTAATTAATTTCTGTGCTAATTATGTCAGGTTGAAGAAGCACTGGACACAAAATTAACAAAGAAAAACCGCACCAGGGACAATTTCGTCATTTACGACGGTATCAGAATGGGCCGAAATTTGGCAGGTTGATTGGAAACGGCCCACGAAGTTGGGCTCGAGGCACAGACCCGAGATCACGGGATTTTAGCCAAATTCCTTCGTTTGGGCCTCTGAATATTTAATTTCCTTATCAATTATGTCAGGTTGAAAAAGTGTTGGACAGAAAAATAACAAAGAAAAATCGCACCAGGGACAATTTTGTCATTTGTCGCGACAGTGTCGGAATGGGCCGAAATTTGGCAAGTTGATTGGAAATGGCCCGCGAAACTGGGCTCGGTGCACGGACCCGGGATCACGGGATTTTAGCCAAATTCCTTCTTTTGGGCCTCCGAATAATTAATTTCCTTATTAATTATGTTAGGTTGAAGAAGTTTTGGACAGAAAATTAACAAAGCAAAATCGCACCTGGGGCAATTTTGTCATTTGTCACGATGGTGTCGGAATGGCCTGAAATTCGGTAGGTTGATTGGAAACGGCCCGCAAAATTGGACTCAGGGCACAGACCCGGGTTCATGGGATTTTAGCGAAATTCCTTCATTTGGGCTTCCGAATAATTAATTTTCTTATTAATTATGTCGGTTTGAAGAAGTGCTGGACAAAAAATTAACAAAGCAAAACCACACCGGGGGCAATTTTGTCATTTCTCGCGATGGTGTCGAAATGGGCCGAAATTTGGCAGGGTGATTGGAAACGGCCCGTGAAATTGCACTCGGAGCATAGACCCGGAATCACGGGATTTTCGCCCAACTCCTTCGTTTGGGCCTACGAATAATTAATTTTCATATTAATTATGTCAGGTCGAAGAAGTACTGGACAGAAAATTAACAGCGAAAAACTTCACCAGGGGCAATTTTGACATTTGTCACATAGTGTCGGAATGGGCCGAAATTTGGCAGGTTGATTGGAAATGGTCAGTGAAATTGGACTCGGGGCACAGTCCCAGGATCACGGCATTTTAGCCAAACTCCTTCGTTTGGGCCTCCGAATAATTAATTTACGCATGAATTATGTTAGGTTGAAGAAGTGCTGGACAGGAAATTTATGAAGAAAAATCACACCAGGGGCAATTTTGTCATTTGTCGCGATAGTGTCTGAATGGACCGAAATTTGGCAGGTTGATTGGAAACGACTCGCGAAATTAGACACGGGGCACAGACACGGGATCACAGGATTTTAGCCGAATTCCTTCGTTTGGGTCTTCGAATAATTAATTTCTTTATTAATTATGTCAGGTTGAGGAAGTGCTGGACAGAGAATTAACAAAGCAAAAATGCACCGGGGGCAATTTTGTCATTTCTCGTGATGGTGTCGAAATGGGTCGAAATTTGGCAGGTTGATTGGAAACGGCCCGCGAAATTGGACTCGAAGCATAGACCCGGGATCACGGGATTTTATCCAAACTCCTTCGTTTGGGCCTCCGAATAATTAATTTCCATATTAATTATGTCAGGTTTAAAAGCGTTGGACAAAAAATTAACAAAGAAAAACTACACCAGGGGCAATTTTTTCATTTGTCATGACGGTGTCGGAATGGGCCGAAATTTGGCAAGTTGATTGGAAACGGCTCGAGAAAATTTGACTCGAGGCATAGACCCGGGATCACGGGATTTTATCCAAATTCTTTTGTTTGGGCCTCCGAATAATTAATTTCCTTATTAATTATGTCAGATTGAAGAAGTGCTGGACAGAAAATTAACAAAGAAAAACAGCACCAAGGGCAATTTTGTCATTTGTCGCGACGGTGTCAGAATGGGCCGAAATTTGGCAGGTTGATTGGAAACGGCCCGCGAAATTAGACCCAGGGCACAGACCCTGGATCAAGCGATTTTAGCCAAACTCCTTCTTTTAGGCTCCGAATAATTAATTTTGCCAGGTTCAAGAAGTGCTGGAGAGAAATTCAACAAAGGAAAATCGCACCAGGGGCAATTTTATCATTTGTCACGATGGTGTCAGAATGGGCCGAAATCGGGCTGGTTGATTGGAAACGGCCTGCAAAATTGGACTCGGGGCGCAGACCAAGGATCACGGGATTATAGCCAAATTCCTTCGTTTTGACTTGCGAATATTTAATTTCCTTAATAATTATATCAGGTTGAAGAAGTGTTGGACAGAAAATTAACAAAACAAAACCGGACCAAGGACAATTTTGTCATTTGTCGCGACGGTGTGGGAATGGGCTGAAATTTGGTTGGTTAATTGGAAAGGGCCCGTGAAATTGGACTCGCGGCACAGACTCGGGATCATGGGATTTTAGCCAAATTCATTTGTTCGAGCCTCCGAATAATTAATTTCCTTATTAATTATGTCTGGTTGAAGAAGTACTGGACAAAAAATTAACAACGCAAAACCCCACCTGCAGCAATTTTGTCATTTTTTCCGACGGTGTTGGAATGGGACAAAATTTGGCAAGTTGATTTGAAACGGCCCGTGAAATTGTACTCGAAGCGCAGACTCGGGATCACAGGATTTTAGCCTAACTCCTTCGTTTGGACCTCCGAATAATTAATTTTCATATTAATTATGTTAGGTTGAATAAGTGTTGGACAGAAAATTAACAAAGAAAAACTGCACCAGGGGCAATTTTGTCATTTGTCGTGATGGTGTCGGAATGGGCCGAAATTTGGAAGGTTGATTGGCAATCGCCAGCGAAAATGGACTCGGGGCACAAACCTAGGATCACGTGATTTTACACAAATTCCTTCGTTTGGGCCCCCGAATAATTAATTTTCACATTAATTATGTTTGGTTAAAGAAGTGCTGGATAGAAAATTATGAAAGAAAAACTACACCAGGGGCAATTTTTTCATTTGTCGTGACAGTGTCGGAATGAGCCGTAATTTGGAAGGTTGATTGGCAATCGCCAGCGAAAATGGACTCGGGGCACAAACCTAGGATCACGTGATTTTACACAAATTCCTTCGTTTGGGCCTCCGAATAATTATTTTCCTTATTAATTATGTTGGGTTAAAGAAGTGTTGGACAGAAAATTAACAAAGAAACACTGCACCAGGAGCAATTTTGTCATTTGTCGCGATGGTGTCGGAATGTGTCGAAATTTGGCAGGTTGATTGGAAACGGCCCGCAAAATTGGACTCGGAGCACAAACCCAGGATCACGGGATTTTAGCCAAATTTCTTCATTTGGGCCAACGAATCATTAATTTTCTTATCAATTATGTCAGGTTGAAGAAATGCTGGACAGAAAAATAACAAAGTAAAACCACACCAGTGACAATTTTGTCCTTTTTTGCGACGGTGTTGGAATGGGCCAAAATTTGGCAGGTTGATTGGTAACGGTCCGCGAAATTGGACTAGGAGCACAGACCCGGGATCACGGGATTTCAGCCAAACTCGCTGTTTGGGCCTCCGAATAATTAATTTCCGAATTAATTATGTCAGGTTAAAGAAGTGCTGGACAGAAAATTAACGAAGAAAAATTGCACCGGGGGCAATTTTGTCGTTTATCGTGACGGTGTTGGAATGGGCCGAAATTTGGAAGGTTGATTGGAAACGGCCCGCGAAATTGGACTCGTGGTAGGGAACTGGGATCACGGGATTTTAGCCAAAATCCTTCGTTTGGGCCTCCGAATAAATAATTTCCTTATTAATTATGTCAGGTTGAAGAAGTGTTATACAGAAAACTAACAAAGCAAAACCGCACCAGGGGCTGTTTTGTCATTTTTCGCGAAGGTGTCGGAATGGGCCGAAATTAAGCAGGTCGATTGGAAACGGCCCGAGAAATTTGACTCGGGGCACAGACCCGGGATCACGAGATTTCAGGGAAAATCCTTCATTTAGGCCTTCGAATAATTAATTTCCTTACAGATTATGTCAGGTTGAAGAAGCGCTGGACAGAAAATTAACAAAGAAAAACCGCACCAGGGTCAATTTTGTCATTTGTCATGACGGTATCGGAATGGGTCGAAATTTGGTAAGTCGATTGGAAACGACCCACGAAATTGGACTCAGGGCACAGACCCGGGATCATGGGATTTTATCCAAATTCCTTTATTTGGGCCTCCGAATAATTAATTTCCTTATTAATTATGTCAGGTTAAAAAAGTGTTGGATAGAAAAATAACAAAGAAAAACGGCACCAGGGAATATTTTTTTCATTTGTCTCGACGGTGTCATAATTGGCTTGAATTTGGTAGGTTGACTGGAAACGGCTCGGGAAATCGGACTCAGGGCACAGACCCGGGATCAAGGTATTTTTGCCATATTCCTTTGTTTGGGCCTCCGAATAATTAATTTCCTTTTTAATTATGTCAGGTAGAAGAAGTGTTGGACAGAAAATTGACAAAGGAAAATCGCACCATGGCAATTTTGTCATTTGTCGCGATGATGTCGGAATGGGCCGAAATTCGGTAGGATGATTTGAAACGGCCCGCAAAATTGGACTCCGGGCACAAACCCGGGTTAATGGTATTTTAGCCAAATTCCTTCGTTTGGGCCTCCGTATAATTAATTTTCTTATTAATCATGTCAGGTTGAAGAAGTGTTGGGCAGAAAATTAACAAAGCAAAATCGCACCAGGGGCAATTTTATCATTTTTCGTGATGGTGTCGGAATGGGCTGAAATTTGGCAGGTTGATTGGAAATGGCGGGCGAAATTGGACTCGGAGCACAAACCCGGGATCACAGAATTTTAGCCAAACTCCTTCGTTTGGGCCTACAAATAGTTAATTTCCGTATTACTTATGTCAAGTTGAAAAAGTACTGGATAGAAAATTAACAAAGAAAAACCTCACCGGGGGCAATTTTGTCATTTTTCGCGTAGTGTCGGAATGGGTCGAAATTTGGTAGGTTGATTGGAAATGATCCGTGGAATTGGACTCGGGCCACGAACCCGGGATCAAGGCATTTTAGCCAAATTCCTTTGTTTAGGCCTCCGAATAATTAATTTACTTATTAATTATGTCAAGTTGAAGAAGTGCTGGACAGAAAATTTACAAAGAAAAATCGCTCCAAGGGCAATTTTATCATTTGTCGTGATGGTGTCTGAATGGACCGAAATTTGGCTGGTTGATTGGAAACGGCCCGCAAAATTGACACAGGGCACAGACCCGGGATCTCGAGATTTTAGCCAAATTCTTTCGTTTGGGTCTCCAAATAATTAATTTCTTTATTAATAATGTCAGGTTGAAGAAGTGCTAGATAGAAAATTAACAAAGCAAAAATGCACCGGGGGCAATTTTTTCATTTCTCATGACGGTGTAGGAATGGGCTAAAATGTGGCAGGTTGATTGGAAACGGCCCGCGAAATTGGACTCGAAGCATAGACCCGAGAGCATGGGATTTTAGCCAAACTCCTTCGTTTGGGCCTCCGAATAATTAATTTCCGTATTAATTATGTCAGGTTGAAAAAGTGCTGGACAAAAAATTAACAAAGAAAAACGGCACCCGAGGCAATTTTGACATTTGTCATGACGATGTAGGAATGGGCCGAAATTTGGCAAGTTGATTGGAAACGGCCCGCGAAATTGGACTCGGGGCACAACCCGGGATCACGGGATTTTACCTAAATTCTTTCATTTGGGCCTCAGAATAATTAATTTCCTTATTAATTATGTCAGGTTGAAGAAGTGCTGGACAAAAAATTAACAAAGAAAAACTGCACCAAGGGCAATTTTGTCATTTGTCACGACGGTGTCGAAATGGGCCGAAATTTTGCAGGTTGATTGGAAACGGCCCACGAAATTGGACTCTGTGCACAGACCCGTGATCACGTGATTATAGCTAAACTCCTTCCTTTAGGCTCCAAATAATTAATTTCCGTATTAATTTTGTCATGTTCAAGAAGTGCTGGAGAGAAATTCAACAAAGAAAAACCACACCAGGGGCAATTTTTTCATTTGTCACGATGGTGTTGGAATGGGCCGAAATCTGGCAAGTTGATTCAAAACGGCCCGCGAAATTGGACTCGGGGCACAGAGCCAGGATCACGGGATTTTAGCCAAACTCCTTCGTTTCGGCCTGCGAATAATTAATTTCCTTATTAATTATGTCTGGTTGAAAAAGTGCTGGACAAAAAAATAACAAAGCAAAACCATACCTGGGGCAATTTGTCATTTTTCGCGACGGTGTCGAAATGGGCCGAAATCTGGCAGGTTGATTGGAAATGGCCCACGAAATTGTACTCGGAGCACAGAGTCGGGATCACGGGATTTTATCCAAACTCCTTCGTTTGGACCTCTGAATAATTAATTTTCGTATTAATTATGTCAGGTTGAATAAGTGTTGGACAGAAAATTAACAAAGAAAAACTACACCAGAGGCAATTTTGTCATTTGTAGTGACGGTGTCGGAATGAGCCGAAATTTGGAAACATGATTGGAAACGGCCCGCGAAATAAGACTCGGAGCACAGACTAGGGATCACAGGATATTAGCCAAACTCCTTCTTTTCGATCGTCGAATAATTAGTTTTCGTATTTATTATGTCAAGTTGAAGAAGTGCTGGACAAAAAATTATGAAAGAAAAACTATACCAGGGGCAATTTTGTCATTTGTCATGACGATGTCGGAATGGGCCGAAATTTGGAAGGTTGATTGGAAATAGCCCGTGAAATTGGACTCGGGGCACAGACCCAGGATAATGTGATTTTACCTAAATTCCTTCGTTTGGGCCTCCAAATAATTAATTTCCTTATTAATTATGTCGGGTTAAAGAAGTGCTGGACAAAAAATTAACAAAGAAAAACCGCACCAAGGGCAATTTTGTCATTTGTCACGATGTGTCGAAATGGGCCAAAATTTTGCAGGTTGATTGGAAACGGCCCGCGAAATAGGACTGGGAGCACGGACCTAGGATCACGGGATTTTAGCCAAACTCCTTTGTTTGGGCTTCTGAATAATTAATTTTCGTATTAATTATGTCAGGTTGAAAAAGTGCGGGACAGAAAATTAACAAAGAAAAACTACACCTGGGCAATTTTATCATTTGTTGTCACGGTGTCGGAATGGGCCCAAATTTGGCAGGTCGATTGGAAACGGCTCGCGAAATTGGACTCGAGGCACAAACCCGGGATCACGTGATTTTACCAAAATTCCTTCATTTGGTACTCCGAATAATTAATTTCCTTTTAATTATGTCAGGTTGAAGAAGTGTTGGACAGAAAATTAACAGAGAAAAACCACACTAGGGGCAATTTTGTCATTCGTCGCAATGGTGTCGGAATGGGCCGAAATTTCGTAAGTTGATTAGAGACGGCCCGCGAAATTGGACTCGGGGTACAGACCTGGGATCAAGGGATTTTAGCCAAATTCCTTCGTTTGGGCCTTCGAATAACTAATTTCCTTATCAATTATGTCAGGTTGAAGAAGTGCTGGACAAAAAATTAACAAAGCAAAACCGCAACAGGGGCAATTTTGTTATTTTTCGTGACGGTGTCAGAATGGGCTGAAATTTGGCAGGTTGATTGAAAATGGCCCGCGAAATTGGACTCGGAGCACAGACCCGAGATCACGGGATTTTAGCCAAACTCCTTCGTTTGGGCCTCCAAATAATTAATTTCCTAATTAATTATGTGAGGTTGAAGAAGTGCTGGCTAGAAAATTAACAAAGAAAAACCGCACTAGGGGCAATTTTGTCATTTGTCGTGATGGTGTTGGAATGGGCCGAAAGTCGGCAGGTTGATTGGAAACGGCCCGCGAAATTGGACACGGGGTACAGACCCGGGATCACGGGATTTTAGCCAAATACATTCGTCTGGGCGTCCGAATAATTAATTTCCTTATTAATTATGTCAGGTCGAAGAAGTGTTAGACAAAAAATTAACAAAGCAAAACCGCACCAGGGACAATTTTGTGATTTGTCGTGACGGTGTCAGAATGGGCCGAAATTTTATAGGTTTATTACAAACGGCCCGCGAAATTGGACTTGGGGTACAGACTCGAGATCACGGGATTTTAGCCAAATTCCTTAGTTTGGGCCTCTGATTAATTAATTTCCTTATCAATTATGTAAGGTTGAAGAAGTGTTAGATAGAAAATTAACAAAGCGAAACCGTACCAGGGGCAATTTTGTCATTTGTCGCGAAGGTGTCGAAATGAGCCGAGATTTGGCAAGTTGATTGGAAACGGCCCGTGAAATTGGACTCGGGGCACAGACCCGAGATCACATGATTTTAGCTAAATTCCTTCCTTTCGGCCTCCAAATAATTAATTTCCTTATTAATTATGTCAGGTTGAAGAAGTGCGAGACAGAAAATTAACAAAGCAAAATCGCACAAGGGGCAATTTTGTCATTTTTCGCGACGGTGTCGAAATGGCCCAAAATTTGGCAGGTTGATTGGAAACGGCCCGCGAAATTGAAATCGAAGCACAGACACGGGATTTTTGCCAGACTCCTTTGTTTGGGCCTCCGAATAATTAATTTTCGTATTAATTATGTTAGGTTGAAGAAGTACAGGACAGAAAAATAACAAAGAAAAATCTCAAAGGGCAATTTTGTCATTTGTCATGATGGTGTCGGAATGGGCCGAAATTTGGTAGGTTGATTGGAAACGACCCGCGAAATTGGACTCGAGGCACAACCCGTGATCACGGGATTTTACCCAAATTCCTTCGTTTGGGCCTCCGAATAATTGATTTCCTTATTAATTATGTCAGGTTGAAGAAGTGCGAGACATAAAATTAACAAAGCAAAATCGCACCAGGTGCAATTTTGTCATTTGTCGTGACGGTGTCGGAATCGGTCGAAATTTGGCAGGTTGATTGGAAACGTCGCGAGATATTGGACTAGGGGCACAGACCCGGGATCACGGGATTTTAGCCAAATTCCTTCGTTTGGGCCTTCGAATAATTAATTTTCGTATTAATTATGTCAGGTTGAAGAAGTGTTGGACAGAAAATTAACAAAGAAAAACAGCACCAGGGCAATTTTGTCATTTGTCGCGATGGTGTCGGAACGGGCCAAAATTTAGGAGGTTGATTCGAAATGGCCCACGAAATTGGACTCGGGGCACAGTCCCGGGATCACGGAATTTTAGCCAAATACCTTCATTTGGGTCTTCGAATAATTAATTCCCTTATCAATTATGTCAGGTTGAAGAAGTGATGGATAGAAAATTAACGAAGCAAAACTGCACCAGGGACAATTTTGCCATTTTTCGCGACGGTGTCGGAATGGGCCAAAATATAGCAGGTTGATTGGAAACGGTCCACGAAATTGGACAGGAGCACAGACCCGGGATCACGGGATTTTGGCCAAACTCCTTCATTTGGGCCTCCGAATAATTAATTTTCGAATTAATTATATCAGGTTGAAGAAGTGTTGGACAGAAAATTAACAAAGAAAAACAGCACCAGGGCAATTTTGTCATTTGTCGCGATGGTGTCGGAACGGGCCAAAATTTAGGAGGTTGATTCGAAATGGCCCGTGAAATTGGACTCGGGGCACAGTCCCGGGATCACGGGATTTTAGCCAAATACCTTCATTTGGGTCTTCGAATAATTAATTTCCTTATCAATTATGTCAGGTTGAAGAAGTGCTGGACAGAAAACTAACGAAGCAAAACTGCACCAGGGACAATTTTGTCATTTTTCGCGACGGTGTCGGAATGGGCCAAAATATAGCAGGTTGATTGGAAACGGCCCACGAAATTGGACCGGAGCACAGACCCGGGATCACGGGATTTTAGCCAAACTCCTTCATTTGGGCCTCCGAATAATTAATTTTCGAATTAATTATATCAGGTTGAAGAAGTGCTGGACAAAAAATTAACAAAGAAAAAAGCACCAGAGGCAATTTTGTCATTTGTCGTGACGGCATCGGAATGGGCCTAAATTTGGCATGTTGATTGGAAACGGCCCGCGAAATTGGACTCGGGCCACAGATTCGGGATCACGAGATTTTAGCTAGATTCCTTCGTTTGGGGCCTTCGAATAATTAATTTCCTTATTAATTATGTCAAGTTGAAGAAGTGTTAGACAGAAAATTAACAAAGCAAAACCACACCTGGGGCAGTTTCGTCATTTTTCGCGAAGGTACCAGAATTGGCCAAAATTTGGCAGGTTGATTGGAAACGACCCGCGAAATTGGACTCGGAGCACAGGCCCGAGATCACGAGATTTTAGCCAAACTCCTTCGTTTAGGCCACCGAATAATTAATTTTCGAATTAATTATGTCAGGTTGAAGAAGTGCTGGACATAAAATTAAAAAAGGAAAACCGCACCGGGGGCAATTTTGTCATTTGTCGTGACGGTGTCGGAATGGGCCGAAATTTGACAGGTTGATTGGAAACGGCTCGCGAAATTGGACTCGGGGCACAAACCCGGGATCACGGGATTTTACCCAAATTCCTTCGTTTGGGCCTCCGAATAATTAATTTCCTTATTAATTATGTCAGGTTGAAGAAGTGCGAGACATAAAATTACAAAGCAAAACCGCACCAAGGGGAATTTTGTCATTTTTCACGATGGTGTCGGAATGGGCCGAACTTTGGCAGGTTGATTGGAAACAACCCGCGAAATGGAGCACAGACACAGGATTTTAGCCAAACTACTTTGTTTGGGCCTCCGAATAATTAATTTCCGTACTAATTATGTTAGGTTGAAGAAGTACTCGACAGGAAATTAACAAAGAAAAATCGCACCGGGGCAATTTTGTCATTTGTCGTGACGGTGTCAGAATGTGCTGAAATTTGGCAGGTTAATTGGAAACGGCCCACGAATTTGGACTCGGGGCACAGACCCAGGATCATGGGATTTTAGCCAAATTCCGTCGTTTGGGCCACCAAATAATTAATTTCCTTATTAATTATGTCAGCTTGAAGAAGTGTTGGACATAAAATTAACAAAGCAAAACCGCACCAAGGGCAATTTTGTTATTTTTTGCGACGGTGTCGGAATGGGTTGAAATTTGGCAAGCTGATTGGAAACGACCCGCGAAATTGGACTCGGGGCACAGACCAGGGATCACGGGATTTTAGCCAAATTCCTTCGTTTGGGCCTCCGAATAATTAATTTTCATATTAATTATGTCAGGCTGAAGAAGTGCTGGACAGAAAATTAACAAAGAAAAACCGCACCGAGGAAATTTTTTCATTTCTCGTGACGGTGTCAGAATGGGATAAAATTTGGCAGGTTGAATGGAAACGGCCCACGAATTTGGACTCGGGGCACAGACCCGGGATCACAAGATTTTAGCCAAATTCTGTCGTTTGGACCTCCGAATAATTAATTTCCTTATTAATTATGCCGGGTGGAAGAAGTGTTGGACATAAAATTAACAAAGCAAAATCGCACCAAGGGAAATTTTGTTATTTTTCGCGACGGGGTCGGAATGGGTCGAAATTTGGCAGGTTGATTGGTAATGACCCGTGAAATTGGACTCGGGGCACAGACCCGGATCATGGGATTTTAGCCAAATTCCTTCATTTGGGCCTACGAATAATTAATTTCCGTATTAATTATGTTTGGTTGAAGAAGTGTTGGATAGAAAATTATGAAAGAAAAACTGCCCTAAGGGCAATTTTTTCATTTGTCGTGACGGTGTCGGAATGGGCTGAAATTTGAAAGGTTGATTGGCAACGGCCCGTGAAAATGGACTCGGGGCACAGACCCAGGGTCACGTGATTTTACACAAATTCCTTCGTTTAGGCCTCCGAATAATTAATTTCCTTATTAATTATGTCGGGTTGAAGAAGTGCTGGACAGAAAATTAAAAAAGAAAAACAGCACCAGGGGCAATTTTGTCATTTGTCGCGATGGTTCGAAATGTGTCGAAATTTGGCAGGTTGATTGGAAACGGCCCGTGAAATTGGACTCGGGGCATAAACCCGGGATCACGGGATTTAGCCAAATTTCTTCGTTAAGGACTCCAAATCATTAATTTCCTTGTCAATTAGGTCAGGTTGAAGAAATGCTGGACAGAAAATTAACGAAGTAAAACCGAGCCAGTGACAATTTTGTCCTTTTTTGCGACGGTGACGGAATGGGCCGAAATTTGGCAGGTTGACTGGAAATGGTCCGCGAAATTGGACTTGGAACACAGACCCTAGATCACGGGATTTCAGCCAAACTCGCCGTTTGGGCCTCTGAATAATTAATTTTCGAATTAATTACGTCAGGTTGAAGAAGTGGTGGACAGAAAATTAATACAGAAAAATCGCACCGGGGGCAATTTTGTCGTTTATCATGACGATGTCGAAATGGGCCGAAATTTGGTAGGTTGATTGGAAACGGCCCGCGAAATTGGACTCGTGGCACAGAACTGGGATCACGGGATTTTAGCTAAAAATCCTTCGTTTGGGCCTCCGAATAATTAATTTCCTTATTAATTATGTCAGGTTGAAGAAGTGTTATACAAAAAATTAACAAAACAAAACCGCACCGGGGGCTGTTTTGTCATTTTTCGCGAAGGTGTCGGAATGGGCCAAAATTTGGCGGGTCTATTGGAAAAGGCCCTAGAAATTTGACTCGGGGCACAGACCCGGGATCACGAGATTTCAGGGAAACTCCTTCATTTAGGCCTTCGAATAATTAATTTCCTTACCGATTATGTCAGGTTGAAGAAGCGCTGGACAGAAAATTAACAAAGAAAAACACACCAGGGTCAATTTTGTCATTTGTCGCGACGGTATCGGAATGGGCCGAAATTTGACAGGTTGATTGAAAACGGCCCACGAAATTGGACTCGGGGCACAGACCCGGGATCATGGGATTTTAGCTAAATTCCTTCGTTTGGGCCTCCGAATAATTAATTTCCTTAATAATTCTGTCAGGTTGAAGAAGCGTTGGACAGAAAATTAACAAAGCAAAATCGGACCAGGGGCAATTTTATCATTAGTCACGATGGTGTGGGAATGGACCGAAATTTGGCTGGTTGATTGGAAACGGCCCGCGAAATTGGACTCAGGGCACAGACCCGGGATTAAGGGATTTTAGCCATATTCCTTTGTTTGGGCCTCCGAATAATTAATTTTCTTATTAATTACGTCAGGTAGAAGAAGTGTTGGACAGAAAATTGACAAAGCAAAACCACACCATGGTAATTTTGTCATTTGCCGCGACGGTGTAGGAATGGGCCGAAATTTGGTTGGTTGATTTGAAACGGCCCGCAAAATTGGACTCAGGGCACAAACCCGGGTTCATGGTATTTTACCCAAATTCCTTCGTTTGGGCCTCCGTATAATTATTTTCTTATTACTCAAGTCAGGTTGAAGAAGTGATGGACAGAAAATTAACAAAACAAAATCGCACCAGGGGCAATTTTATCATTTTTCGTGACGGTGTCGGAATGGGCCGAAATTTGGTAGGTTGATTAGAAATGGCCCGCGAAATTGGACTCGGAGCACAAACCCGGGATCACGGGATTTTAGCCAAACTCCTTCGTTTGGGCCTACGAATAATTAATTTCCATATTAATTATGTCAGGTTGAAGAAGTACTGGACAGAAAATTAACAAAGAGAAACCTCACCGGGGGCAATTTTGTCATTTTTCGCATAGCGTCGGAATGGGTCGAAATTTGGCAGGTTGATCGGAAACTGTACGTGGAATTGTGCTCGGGGCACAGACCCGGGATCAAGGCATTTTAGCCAAATTCCTTCATTTAGGCCTCCGAATAATTAATTTACTTATTAATTATGTCAGGTTGAAGAAGTGGTGGACAGAAAATTTACAAAGAAAAACCGCTCCAAGGGCAATTTTGTCATTTGTCACGATGATGTCTGAATGGACCGAAATTTGGCTGGTTGATTGGAAACGGCCCACGAAATTAGACGCAGGGCATTGACCCGGGATCATGAGATTTTAGCTAAATTCCTTCGTTTGGGTCTCCAAATAATTAATTTCTTTATTAATAATGTCAGGTTGAAGAAGTGCTGGACAGAAAATTAACAAAGCAAAAACGCAGCAGAGGCAATTTCGTCATTTCTCGTGACGGTGTCTGAATGGGCCAAAATTTTGCAGGTTGATTGGAAACGGCCCACGAAATTGGACTCGGAGCACAGACCCGAGATCACAGGATTTTAGCCAAATTCCTTCATTTGGGCCTCTGAATATTTAATTTCCTTATTAATTATGTCAGGTTGAAAAATTTTTGGACTGAAAAATAACAAAGAAAAACCGTACCAAGGACAATTTTGTCATTTGTCGCGACAGTGTCGGAATGGGCCGAAATTTGGCAAGTTGATTGGAAACCGCTCGCGAAATTAGACTCGGGGTACAGACCCGGGATCACGGGATTTTAGCCAAATTCCATCATTTGGGCCTCCAAATAATTAATTTCCTTATTAATTATGTCAGGTTGAAAAATTGTTGGATAGAAAATTAACAAAGAAAAACCGTACCAAGGACAATTTTGTCATTTGTCGCGACGGTGTCGGAATGGGCCAAAATTTTGCAGGTTGATTGGAAACGGCCTGCAAAATTGGACTCGGGGCACAGACCCGGGATCACAGGATTTTAGCCAAATTCCTTCGTTTGGGCCTCTGAATATTTAATTTCCTTATTAATTATGTCAGGTTGAAAAATTGTTGGATAGAAAAATAACAAAGCAAAATCGCACCAGGGGCAATTTTGTCATTTTTCGCGACGGTGTCGGAATGGGCTGAAATTTGGCAGTTTGATTGGAAACGGCCCATGAAATTGGACTTGGGGCACAGACCCAGGATCACGGGATTTTAGCCCAACTCCTTTGTTTGGGCCTACGAATAATTAATTTCCTTATATTTTGTCAGGTTGAAAAAGTTTTGGACAGAAAATTAACAAAGCAAAACCGCACTTGGGGCAATTTTATCATTTGTTGCGACAGTGTGGAATGGCCCGAAATTTGGCAGGTTGATTGGAAACGGCCTGCAAAATTGGACTCGGGGCACAGACCCGGGATCACAAGATTTTAGCCAAATTTCTTCGTTTGGGCCTCTAAATATTTAATTTCCTTATTAATTATGTCAGGTTGAAAAATTGTTGGACAGAAAAATAACAAAGCAAAATCGCACCAGGGGAAATTTTGTCATTTTTCGCGACGGTGTCGGAATGGGCCGAAATTTGGCAGGTTGATTGGAAACGGCCCATGAAATTGGACTTGGGGCACAGACCCGGGATCACGGGATTTTAGCCCAACATCTTTGTTTGGGCCTACGAATAATTAATTTCCATATTAATTATGTCAGGTTGAAGAAGTATTGGACAGAAAATTAACAAAGCAAAACCTCACTTGGGGTAATTTTATCATTTGTTGCGACAGTGTGGAATGGCTCGAAATTTGGTAGGTTGATTGGAAACGGTCTGTGAAATTGGACTCAAGGCACAGACCCGGGTTCATGGGATTTTAGCGAAATTCCTTCGTTTAGGCCTCCGAATAATTAATTTTCTTATTAATTATGTCAGGTTGAAGAAGTGCTGGACAGAATATTTACGAAGAAAAACTGCACCAGGGGAAATTTTGTTATTTGTCGCGACGGTGTCGGAATGGGCCGAAATTTGGCAGGTTGATTGGAAACGACCCGTGAAATCGGACTCGGGGCATAGACCCGGGATCACAGGATTTTCGCCCAACTCCTTCGTTTGGGTCTCCGAATAATTAATTTCCATATTAATTAAGTCAGGTTGAAGAAGTATTGGACAGAAAATTAACAAAGAAAAACCTCACCAGGGGCAATTTTGTCATTTGTCGCGTAGTGTCGGAATGGGCCAAAATTTGGTAGGTTGATTGGAAACGGCCCGCGAAATTGGACTCGGGGCACAGACTCGAGATCACGGTATTTTATCCAAATTCCTTCGCTTAGGCCTCCGAATAATTAATTTCCGTATTAATTATGTCAGGTTGAAGAAGTGGTGGACAGAAAATTAACAAAGAAAAACCGCACCAGGGGAAATTTTGTTATTTGTCGCGATGGTGTCTGAATGGACCCAAATTTGGAAGGTTGATTGGAAACGGCTTGCAAAATTAAACACGGGGCACAGACTCGGGATCACATGATTTTAGCCAAATTCCTTCATTTGGGTCTCCGAATAATTAATTTCTTTATTAATTATGTCAGGTTGAGGAAGTGCTGGACTGAAAATTAACAAAGCAAAAACGCACCAGGGGCAATTTTGTCATTTCTCGTGACGGTGTCGGAATAGGCCGAAATTTGGCAGGTTGATAAGAAATGGCCCGCGAAATTGGACTCCAAGCACAGACCCGGGATCAGGGAATTTTATCCAAACTCCTTTGTTCGGGTCTCCGAATAATTAATTTCCGTATTAATTATGTCTGGTTGAAAAAGTGCTGGACAGAAAATTAACAAAGAAAAACTGCACCAGGGGCAATTTTTTCATTTGTTATGACGGTGTCGGAATGGGCCGAAATTTGACAAGTTGATTGGAAACGGCTCGCGAAATTGAACTCAGGGTACAGACCCAGGATCACGGGATTTTACCCATATTCTTTTATTTGGGCCTCCGAATAATTAATTTCCTTATTAATTATGTCAGGTTGAAGAAGTGCTGGATAGAAAATTAACAAAGAAAAACTGCACCAAGAGCAATTTTGTCATTTGTCGCGACGGTGTTAGAATGGGCTGAAATTTGGCAGTTGATTGGAAACGGCCCGTGAAATTGGACCCAGGGCACAGACCTGGGATCACGTGATTTTAGCCAAACTCCTTCTTTTAGGCTCCGAATAATTAATGTTGTCAGGTTCAAAAAGTGCTGGAGAGAAATTCAACAAAGAAAAATCACACCAGGGGCAATTTTGTCATTTGTCGCGACGGTGTCGGAATGGGCCGAAATCAGGCAGGTTGATTGGAAACGGCCCACGAAATTGGACTCGGGGCACAGACTCTGGATCACGGGATTTTAGCCAAATTCCTTCATTTCGGCTTGCGAATATTTAATTTCCTTAATAATTATGTCAGGTTGAAGAAGCATTGGACAGAAAATTAACAAAGCAAAACCGAACCAGGGGCAATTTTTTCATTTGTCGCGACGGTGTGGGAATGGACCGAAATTTGGCTGGTTGATTGGAAACGGCCCGCAAAATTGGACTCGTGGCACAGACTCAGGATCATGGGATTTTAGCCAAATTCATTTGTTCGGGCCTCCATATAATTAATTTCCTTATTAATTATGTTTGGTTGAAGAAGTACTGGACAAAAAAATAACAACGCAAAACCGCAACTGAGGCAATTTTGTCATTTTTCACGACGATGTTGGAATGGGCCTAAATTTAGCAGGTTGATTGGAAATGGCCCGCGAAATTGTACTCGAAGCACAGACTCGGGGTCACGGGATTTTAGCCAAACTCCTTCGTTTGGACCTCCGAATAATTAATTTCCGTATTAATTATGTTAGGTTGAATAAGTGCTGGACAAAAAATCAACAAAGAAAAACTGTACCTGGGGCAATTTTGTCATTTGTCATGACGGTGTTGGAATGGGCCAAAATTTGGAAGGTTGATTGGAAACGGCCCGCGAAATAAGACTCGGAGCATAGTCCCAGGATCACGAGATTTTAGCCAAACTCCTTCGTTTCGGTAACCGAATAATTAACTTCCGTATTAATTATGTTTGGATGAAGAAGTGCTGGATAGAAAATTATGAAAGAAAAACTGCCCTAAGGGCAATTTTTTCATTTGTCGTGACGGTGTCGGAATGGGCTGAAATTTGAAAGGTTGATTGGCAACGGCCCGTGAAAATGGACTCGGGGCACAGACCCAGGGTCACGTGATTTTACACAAATTCCTTCGTTTAGGCCTCCGAATAATTAATTTCCTTATTAATTATGTCGGGTTGAAGAAGTGCTGGACAGAAAATTAAAAAAGAAAAACAGCACCAGGGGCAATTTTGTCATTTGTCGCGATGGTTCGAAATGTGTCGAAATTTGGCAGGTTGATTGGAAACGGCCCGTGAAATTGGACTCGGGGCATAAACCCGGGATCACGGGATTTAGCCAAATTTCTTCGTTAAGGACTCCAAATCATTAATTTCCTTGTCAATTAGGTCAGGTTGAAGAAATGCTGGACAGAAAATTAACGAAGTAAAATCGAGCCAGTGACAATTTTGTCCTTTTTTGCGACGGTGACGGAATGGGCCGAAATTTGGCAGGTTGACTGGAAATGGTCCGCGAAATTGGACTTGGAACACAGACCCTAGATCACGGGATTTCAGCCAAACTCGCCGTTTGGGCCTCTGAATAATTAATTTTCGAATTAATTACGTCAGGTTGAAAAAGTGGTGGACAGAAAATTAATACAGAAAAATCGCACCGGGGGTAATTTTGTCGTTTATCATGACGATGTCGAAATGGGCCGAAATTTGGTAGGTTGATTGGAAATGGCCCGCGAAATTGGACTCGTGGCACAGAACTGGGATCACGGGATTTTAGCTAAAAATCCTTCGTTTGGGCCTCCGAATAATTAATTTCCTTATTAATTATGTCAGGTTGAAGAAGTGTTATACAAAAAATTAACAAAACAAAACCGCACCGGGGGCTGTTTTGTCATTTTTCGCGAAGGTGTCGGAATGGGCCAAAATTTGGCGGGTCTATTGGAAAAGGCCCTAGAAATTTGACTCGGGGCACAGACCCGGGATCACGAGATTTTAGGGAAACTCCTTCATTTAGGCCTTCGAATAATTAATTTCCTTACCGATTATGTCAGGTTGAAGAAGCGCTGGACAGAAAATTAACAAAGAAAAACACACCAGGGTCAATTTTGTCATTTGTCGCGACGGTATCGGAATGGGCAGAAATTTGACAGGTTGATTGAAAATGGCCCACAAAATTGGACTCGGGGCACAGACCCGGGATCATCGGATTTTAGCTAAATTCCTTCGTTTGGGCCTCCGAATAATTAATTTCCTTAATAATTATGTCAGGTTGAAGAAGCGTTGGACAGAAAATTAACAAAGCAAAATCGGACCAGGGGCAATTTTATCATTAGTCACGATGGTGTGGGAATGGACCGAAATTAGGCTGGTTGATTGGAAATTGCCCGCGAAATTGGACTCAGGGCACAGACCCGGGATTAAGGGATTTTAGCCATATTCCTTTGTTTGGGCCTCCAAATAATTAATTTCCTTATTAATTATGTCAGGTAGAAGAAGTGTTGGACAGAAAATTGACAAACCAAAACCACACCATGGTAATTTTGTCATTTGTCGCGACGGTGGCGGAATGGGCCGAAATTTGGTTGGTTGATTTGAAACGGCCCGCAAAATTGGACTCAGGGCACAAACCCGGGTTCATGGTATTTTACCCAAATTCCTTCGTTTGGGCCTCCGTATAATTAATTTTCTGATTAATCAAGTCAGGTTGAAGAAGTGATGGACAGAAAATTAACAAAGCAAAATCGCACCAGGGGCAATTTTATCATTTTTCGTGACGGTGTCGGAATGGGCCGAAATTTGGTAGGTTGATTGGAAATGGCCCGCGAAATTGGACTCGGAGCACAAACCCGGGATCACGGGATTTTAGCCAAACTCCTTCGTTTGGGCCTACGAATAATTAATTTCCATATTAATTATGTCAGGTTGAAGAAGTACTGGACAGAAAATTAACAAAGAGAAACCTCACCGGGGGCAATTTTGTCATTTTTCGCGTAGTGTCGGAGTGGGTCGAAATTTGGCAGGTTGATCGGAAACTGTCCGTGGAATTGTGCTCGGGGCACAGACCCGGGATCAAGGCATTTTAGCCAAATTCCTTCATTTAGACCTCCGAATAATTAATTTACTTATTAATTATGTCAGGTTGAAGAAGTGGTGGACAGAAAATTTACAAAGAAAAACCGCTCCAAGGGCAATTTTGTCATTTGTCGCGATGGTGTCTGAATGGACCGAAATTTGGCTGGTTGATTGGAAACGGCCCACGAAATTAGACGCAGGGCATTGACCCGGGATCATGAGATTTTAGCTAAATTCCTTCGTTTGGGTCTCCAAATAATTAATTTCTTTATTAATAATGTCAGGTTGAAGAAGTGCTGGACAGAAAATTAACAAAGCAAAAATGCACCGGGGGCAAATTTGTCATTTCTCGTGACGGTGTCGGAATGGGCCAAAATTTTGCAGGTTGATTGGAAACGGCCTGCGAAATTGGACTCAAAGCTCAGACCCGGGAGCACGGTATTTCAGCCAAACTCCTTCGTTTGGGCCTCCGAATAATTAATTTCCGTATTAATTATGTCAGGTTGAAAAAGTGCTGGACAAAAAATTAACAACGAAAAACTGCACCAGAGGCAATTTTGTCATTTGTCATGACGGTGTCGGAATGGGCTGAAATTTGGCAAGTTGATTGAAAACGGCCCGCGAAATTGGACTTGTGGCACAGACCCGGGATCACGGGATTTTACCTAAATTCTTTCCTTTAGGCCACCGAATAATTAATTTCCTTATTAATTATGTCAGGTTGAAGAACTGCTGGACAGAAAATTAACAAAGAAAAATCGTACCATGGGTACTTTTGTCATTTGTCACGATGGTGTCGAAATGGGCCGAAATTTGTTAGGTTGATTGGAAACGGCCCGTGAAATTAGACTCAGTGCATAGACCCGGGATCACGCGATTATAGCAAAACTCCTTCCTTTAGGCTCCGAATAATTAATTTCCATATTAATTTTGTCAGGTTCAAGAAGTGCTGGAGAGAAATTCAACAAAGAAAAACCACACCAGGGGCAATTTTTTCATTTGTCACGATGGTGTTGGAATGGGCCGAAATCTGGCAGGTTGATTGGAAACTGCCCGCGAAATTGGTCTCGGGGCACAGACCTAAGATCACGGGATTTTAGCCAAATTCTTTCATTTCGGCCTGCGAATAATTAATTTCCTTAATAATTATGTCAGGTTGTAGATGTGTTGGACATAAAATTAACAAAGCAAAATCGGACCAGGGGCAATTTTGTCATTTGTCGAGACGGTGTCGGAATGGACCGAAATTTGGCTGGTTGAGTGGAAACGGCCTGCGAAATTGGACTCGTGGCACTCGGGATCATGGGATTTTAGCCAAATTCATTTGTTTGGGCCTCCGAATAATTAATTTCCTTATTAATTATGCCTGGTTGAAGAAGTGCTTGACAAAAAAATAACAAAGCAAAACCGCACGTGGGGCAATTTTGTCATTTTTCACGACAGTGTTGGAATGGGCCGAAATTTGGCAGGTTGATTGGGAACGGCCCTCGAAATTGTACTCGGAACATAGACTCCAGATCACGGGATTTTAGCCAAACTCCTTCGTTTGGGCCTCCGAATAATTAATTTCCCTGTTAATTACGTCAGGTTGAATAAGTGCAGGACAGAAAAGTAACAAAGAAAAATAGCACCAAGGGCAATTTTGTAACTTGTTGTGATGGTGTCGGAATGGGCCGAATTTTGGAAAGTTGATTGGAAACGGTCCGAGAAGTAGGACTCGGAGCATAGACCCGTGATCACGGATATTAGCCAAACTCCTTCGTTTCGGTCATCGAATAATTAATTTTCGTATCAATTACGTCAGGTTGAAGAAGTGCTGGACAAAATATTATGAAAGAAAAACTCTACCAGGGGCAATTTTGTCCTTTGTCGTGACAGTGTCGGAATGGGTCGAAATTTGGAAGGTTGATTGGAAACGGCCTGCGAAATAGGACTCGGAGCACAGACCCGAGATCACGGGATATTAGCCAAACTCCTTCTTTTCGATCATCGAATAACTAGTTTTCGTATTAATTATGTCAAGTTGAAGAAGTGCTGGACAAAAAATTATGAAAGAAAAACTATACCAAGGGCAATTTTGTCATTTGTTGTGATGGTGTCGTAATGGGCCGAAATTTGGAAGGTTGATTGGAAACAGCCCACGAAATTGGCCTCCGAATAATTAATTTCCTTATTAATTATGTCAGGTAGAAGAAGTGTTGGACAGAAAACTGACAAAGCAAAACCACACCATGGTAATTTTCTCATTTGACGCGATGGTGTCGGAATAGGCCAAAATCTGGCAGGTTGATTGGAAATGGCACTGAAATTGGACTCGGGGCACAGACTTGGGATCACAGGATTTTAGCCAAATTCCTTTGTTTCGACCTCCAAATAATTAATTTCCTTAATAATTTTGTCATGTTGAAGAATTGTTGGACAGAAATGTAACAAAGTAAAACCGCACCAAGGGTAATTTTATCATTTGTCGTGACAGTGTCGGAATGGACCGAAATTTGGCTGGTTGATTGGAAACGGCCCGCGAAATTGGACTCGGAGCACACATTCGGGATCATGGGATTTTAGCTAAATTCATTTGTTTGGGCCTCCGAATAATTAATTTCATTATTAATTATGTCCGGTTGAAGAAGTGCTGGACAAAAAAATAACGAAGCAAAACCACTCCAAGGGAAATTTTGTCATTTTTCGCGACGGTGTTGGAATGGGCCGAAATTTGGCAGGTTGAATGGAAATGGCCCGCGAAATTGTACTCGGAGCACAGACTCGGGATCACGAGATTTTGGCCATACTCCTTCGTTTGGGCCTCTGAATAATTAATTTACGTATTAATTATGTCAGGTTGAAAAAGTGCTGGACAGAAAGTTAACAAAGAAAAACAGCACCAAGGGCAATTTTGTCATTTGTCGTGACGGTGTCGGAATTGGGTGAAATTTGGGAGGTTGATTGGAAACGTCCCGCGAAATTGGACTTGGAGCACAGACTCGGGATCTCGGGATTTTAGCCAAACTCCTTTGTTTCGGCTGTCGAATAATTAATCTCCGTATTAATTATGTCAAGTTGAAGAAGTGTTGGACCGAAAATTAACAAAGAAAAATTGTACCAGTGCCAATTTTGTCATTTGTCGTGACGGTGTCGGAATGGGCCAAAATTTGGAAGGTTGATTGGAAAGGGCCCACGAAATTGGACTCGGGGCACAGTCCTAGGATCAAGTGATTTTACCCAAATTCCATCGTTTGGACCTCCGAATAATGAATTTCCTTATTATTTATGTCAGGCTGAAGAAGTGCTGGACAAAAAATTAACAAAAAAAACTGCACCAATGGCAATTTTGTCATTTGTCACGATGGTGTCGGAATGGGCCGAAATTCGGCAGGTTGATTGGAAACGGCCCGCGAAATTAGACACGGGGCACAGACCCAGGATCATGGGATTTTTGCCAAAATCCTTCGTTTGGGCCTCTGAATAATTAATTTTCTTATTAATTATGTTAGGTTGAAGAAGTGCTAGACAGAAAATTAACAAAGCAAAAACGCACCAGGGGCAATTTTATCATTTCTCGTAACGGTGTCGGAATGGGCCGAAATTTGGAAGGTTGATTGCAAATGGCCCGCGAAATTGGACTCGAAGCACAGATCTAGGATCACGTGATTTTACCTAAATTCCTTCGTTTGGGCCTCCGAATAATTAAATTCCTTATTAATTATGTCGGGTTGAAGAAGTGCTGGACAAAAAATTAACAAAGAAAAACCTCACCAGGGGCAATTTTGTCATTTGTCGCGATGGTGTTAGAATGGGCCGAAATTTGGCAGGTTGATTGGAAACAGCCCGCGAAATAGGACTTGGAGCACGGACCTAGGATCACGGGATTTTAGCCAAATTCCTTTGTTTGGGCTTCCGAAGAATTAATTTTCGTATTAATTATGTGAGGTCAAAAAAGTGCTGGACAGAAAATTAACAAAGAAAAATTGCACCTAGGGTAATTTTATCATTGGTCGTGACGGTGTCAGAATGGGCCAATGTTTGGCAGGTTGATTGGAAACGGCTCGCGAAATTGGACTCGAGGCACAGACCCGGGATCACGGGATTTTACCCAAATTCCTTCGTTTGGTACTCCGAATAATTAATTTTCTTATTTATTATGTCAGGTTGAAGAAATGCTGGACAGAAAATTAACAGAGAAAAACCATACCAGGGGCAATTTTGTCATTCGTCGCGATGGTGTCGAAATGGGCCCACGAAATTGGACACGGGCCACAAACCCGGGATCTAAGCCAAATTCCTTTGTTTCGGCCTCCGTATGATTAATTTCCATAATAATTATGTCAGGTTGAAAAAGTGTTGGACATAAAATTAACAAAGTAAATCTGCACCAGGTGTAATTTTGTCATTTATCGCGACTGTGTCGGAATGGACCGAAATTTGTCTAGTTGATTGGAAACAGCCCGCGAAATTGAACTCGTGGCACAGACCCAGGACTACAGGATTTTAACCAAATCATTTGTTTGGGCCTCCGAATAATAAATTTCCTTATTAATTATGTCTGGTTGAAGAAGTACTGGACAAAAAAATAATAAAGCAAAACTGCTCGAGTGGCAATTTTTTCATTTTTCGCAACAGTGTTGGAATGGGCCAAAATTTGGCAGGTTGATTGGAAACGGCCTGCAAAATTATACTCGGAGCACAAACTCGGGATTACGGGGTTTTAGCCAAACTCCTTCGTTTGGGCCTCCGAATAATTAATGTCCGTATTAATTACGTTAGGTTGAAAAAGTGCTGGACAGAAAATTAACAAAGAAAAACTGCACCAGGGGCAATTTTGTCATTTGTCGTGACAGTATCAGAATGGGCCAAAATTTGGAAGGTTGATTGGAAACGGCCCCTAAAATTGGACTCGGAGCATAGACCCGGGATCATGGGATTTTAGCAAAACTCCTTCGTTTCGACCGCCGAATAATTAATTTCCGTATTAATTATGTCAAGTTGAAGAAGCGCTGGACAGAAAATTAACAAAGAAAAACTGCACCAGGGGCAATTTTGTCATTTGTCGTGACAGTATCAGAATGGGCCAAAATTTGGAAGGTTGATTGGAAACGGCCCGCGAAATTAGACACGGGGCACAAACCTGGGATCACGAGATTTTAGCCAAATTCCTTCATTTGGGCCTCCGAATAATTAATTTCCTTATTAATTATGTCAGTTTGAAGAAGTGTTGGACAGAAAATTAACAAAGACAAACTGCACCAGGGGCAATTTGGTCATTTGTCTCGATGGTGTCGGAATGGGCCGAAATTTAGCAGGTTGATTGGAAACGGCCCGCGAAATTAGACACGGGGCACAAACCTGGGATCACGAGATTTTAGCCAAATTCCTTCATTTGGGCCTCCGAATAATTAATTTTCTTATTAATTATGTCAGGTTTAGAAAGTGCTGGACAGAAAATTAACAAAGAAAAATTGCACCAGGAGAAATTTTATCATTTGTCGTGACGGTGTCAGAATGGGCCAAATTTGGCAGGTTGATTGGAAATGGTCCGCGAAATTGGACTCGAGGCACAGACCCGGGATCACAGGATTTTACACAAATTCCTTCGTTTGGGTCTCCGAATAATTAATTTCCGCATTAATTATGTCAGGTTGAAGAAGTACTGGACTGAAAATTAACAGAGAAAAATCGCACCAGGGGCAATTTTGTCATTTGTTGCGACAGTGTCGAAATTGGCAGAAATTTGGCAGGTTGATTGGAAACGGCCCGCGAAATTGGACTCGGGGCACAGGCCCGGGATCACGTGATTTTAGCCAAACTCCTTCGTTTAGGCTCCGAATAATTAATTTTTCAGATTCAAAAAGTGCTGCACAGAAAATTAACAAAAAAAATAACACAAGGGGCAATTTTGTCATTTGACGCGATGGTGTTGAAATGGGCCGAAATCTGGCAGGTTGATTGGAAACGGCCCGCGAAATTGGACTCGGGGCGCAGACCCGGGATTACGGGATTTTGGCCAAATTCCTTTGTTTTGGCCTCCAAATAATTAATTTCCTTGATAATTTTGTCATGTTGAAGAAGTGTAGGGCAGAAATGTAACAAAGTAAAATCGCAGCAGGGGTAATTTTGTCATTTGTCGTGACAGTGTCGGAATGGATCGAAATTTGGCTGGCTGATTGGAAACGGCCCGCGAAATTGGACTCAGAGCACAGACCCGGGATCACGTGATTTTAGCCAAAAATTCATTTGTTTGGGCCTCCGAATAATTAATTGCGTTATTAATTAGGTCTGGTTGAAGAAGTCTGTACAAAAAAATAACGAAACAAAAAACCGCTCCAAGGGCAATTTTGTCATTTTTTGCAACAGTGTCGGAATGGGCCGAAATTTGGCAGGTTGATTGGAAACAGCCCGTGAAATTGTACTTGGAGCACAGACTCGAGATCACGAGATTTTAGTCAAACTCCTTCGTTAGGGCCTCTGAATAATTAATTTTCATATTAATTATGTCAAGTTGAAAAAGTGCTGGACAGAAAGTTAACAAAGAAAAACAGCACCAGTTGTCGTGACGGTGTCGGAATTGGCCAAAATTTGGAAGTTTGATTGGAAACGGCCCGCGAAATTGGACTCGGAGCATAGACCTGGGATCTCGGGATTTTAGCCAAACTCCTTCGTTTCAACCGTCGAATAATTAATTTTCGTCTTAATTATGTCAAGTTGAAGAAGTGCTGGACAAAAACTTAACAAAGAAAAACTGTACTAGTTCCAATTTTGTCATTTGTCGTGACGGTGTTGGAATGGGCCAAAATTTGGAAGGTTGATTGGAAACAGCCCGCGAAATTGGATTCGGGGCACAGACCCAAGATCACGTGATTTTACCCAAATTCTTTCTTTTGGGCCTCCGAATAATTAAATTCCTTATTAATTATGTCGGGCTGAAAAAGTGGTGGATAGAAAATTAACGAAGAAAAATCGCACTAGGGGCAATTTTGTCATTTGTCGCGATTGTGTCGGAATGGCCCGAAATTTGGCCGGTTGATTGGAAACGGCCCGCGAATTTAGACATGGGGCACAGACCCGGGATCATGGGATTTTTGCCGAATTCCTTCGTTTGGGCCTCCGAATAATTAATTTTCTTATTAATTATGTTAGGTTGAAGAAGTGCTCGACAGAAAATTAACAAAGAAAAAACTCACCAGGAGCAATTTTGTCATTTCTCGTAACGGTGTCGGAGTGGGCCGAAATTCGGAAGGTTGACTGGAAATGGCCCGCAAAATTGGACTCGGAGCACAGACCCGAGATCATGGGATTTTAACAAAACTCCTTCGTTTCGACCGTCGAATAATTAATTTTCGTATTAATTATGTCAGGTTGAAAAAGTGATGGACAGAAAATTAACAAAGAAAAACCACACATGGGGCAATTTTGTCATTCGTCGCGACGGTGTCGGAATGGGCTGAAAATTGGCAGGTTGATTGGAAACGGCCCACGAAATTGGACTCGGGGCACAGACCCGGGATCACGCGATTTTAGCCAAAACTCCTTCGTTTAGGCTCCAAATAATTAATTTTCGCATTAATTATTTCGGGTTCAAGAAGTGCTGGACAGATAATTAACATAGAAAAACTGCACCAGGGGCAATTTTGTCATTTGACGCAAAGGTGTCGGAATGGGCCAAAATCTGGCAGGTTGATTGGAAATGGCCCGCAAAATTGGACTCGGGCACAGACCCGGGTTCACGGGATTTTAGCCAAATTCCTTCATTTCGGCCTCCGAATAATTAATTTCCTTAATAATTATGTCAGGTTGAAGAAGTTTTGGACAGAAAATTAACAAAGAAAAATCGCACCTGGGGTAATTTTGTCATTTATCGCGATAGTGTCGAAATGGATCGAAATTGGCTGGTTGATGGGAAACGGCCCGCGAAATTGGACTCGAGGCACAGACCCGGGATCATGGGATTTTAGCCAAATTTATTTGTTTGGGCCTCTGAATAATTAATTTCCTTATTAATTGTGTCAGATTGAAGAAGTGCTGGACAAAAAGTAATAGAGCAAAACCGCACCAGGGGCAATTTTGTCATTTTTCGCGATGGTATCGGAATGACCCGATATTTAGCCGGTTGATTGGAAACGGCCTGCTAAATTGGACCCGGAGCATAGACTCGGGATCACGGGATTTTAGCCAAACTCTTAAGTTTCGACCGTCGAATAATTAATTTTCGTATTAATTATGTCAGGTTGAAGAAGTGTTGGACAGAAAATTAACAAAGAAAAACCACACCAGGGGCAATTTTGTCATTTGTCGTGATGGTGTCGGAATGGACTGAAATTTGACAAGTTGATTGGAAACGGCTCGGGAAATTGGACTCGGGGCACAGACCCAGGATCACTGGATTTTACCCAAATTTCTTCGTTTGTGCCTCCAAATAATTAATTTCCTAATTAATTATGTCAGGTTGAAGAAGTGCTTGACACAAAATTAACAAAGCGAAAACGCACCAGGGGCAATTTTGTTATTTTTCGCGACACTGTCGGAATGAGCCGGAATTTGGTAGGTTGATTGGAAACGGCCCGCGAAATTTGACTCGGAGCACAGACCCGGGATCACGGGACTTTAGCCAAACTTCTTTGTTTGGGCCTCCGAATAATTAATTTCCATATTAATAATGTCAGGTTGAAAATAAGCTGGAAAGAAAATTAACAAAGAAAAACCGCACCCGGAGAAATTTTGTCATTTGTCGTTACGGTGTCGGAATGGGCCGAAATTTGGCAAGTTTATTGGAAATGGCCCACGAAATTGGACTCGAGGCATAGGCCTGGGATCACGGGATTTTACCAAAATTCCTTCGTTTGGGCCTCCGAATAATAAATTTCCCTATTAATTGTGTTAGGTTGAAGAAGTGCTGGACAGAAAATTAATAGAGAAAAACCGCATCAGGGGTAATTTTGTCAATTGTCGCGATGGTGTCTGAATGGGCCGAAATTTAGTTGGTTGATTGGAAACGGCCCGCGAAATTGGACTCGGGGCACAGACCCGGGATCACGCGATTTATGCCAAACTCCTTCGTTTAGGCTCCAAATAATTAATTTCCATATTAATTATTTCAGGTTCAAGAAGTGCTGGACAGAAAATTAACAAAGAAAAACCACACTAAGGGCAATTTAGTCATTTGACGCGATGGTGTCGGAATGTGCCGAAATCTGGCAGGTTGGTTGGAAACGGCCCGCGAAATTGGACTCGGGGCACAGACCCGGGATCATAGGATTTTAGCCAAATTTCTTCGTTTCGACCTTTGAATAATTTATTTCCTTAATAATTATGTCAGGTTGAAGAAGTGGTGGACAGAAACTTAACAAAGCAAAACAGCACCAGGGGCAATTTTGCCATTTGTCGCGACGTGGTCGAAATTGGCCGAAATTTGGCTGGTTGATTGGAAATGGCCCTCGAAATTGGACTCTGGGCACAGACCTGGGATCACGGGATTTTAGCCAAACTCCTTCATTTGGGCCTCCAAATAATTAATTTCCATATTACTAATGTCAGGTTGAAAAAGTGCTGGAAAGAAATTTAACAAAGAAAAACCGTACTTGGGGAAATATTTTCATTTGTCGTAACAGTGTCGGAATGGGCCGAAATTATGCAGGTTGATTGAAAACGTCCCGCGAAATTGGACTCGAGGCACAAACCCGGGGTCATGGGATTTTACCTAAATTCCTTCGTTTGGGCCTCCGAATAATCAATTTCCCTATTAATTATGTCAGGTTGAAGAAGTGCTGGACAGAAAATTAATAGAGAAAAACCGTACCAGGGGCAATTTTGTCATTTATCGCGACGGTGTCGAAATGGGCCGAAATTTGGCAGGTTGATTGGAAACGGCCCGTGAAGTTGGACTCGGGGCACAGACCTAGGATCACGGGATTTTACCCAAATTCCTTCATTTGGGCCTCCGAATAATTAATTTCCTTATTAATTATGTCGGTTTGAAGAAGTGCTGGACAAATAATTAACAAAGAAAAACCGCACCAGGGGCAATTTTGTCATTTGTCATGATGGTGTCGGAATGGGTCGAAATTTGGCAGGTTGATTGGAAACGGCCCGCGAAATTAGCCACGGGGCACAGACCCGGGATCACGGGATTTTGGCCAAATTCCTTTGTTTGGCCTCTGAATAATTAATTTCCTAATTAATTATGTCAGGTTGAAGAAGTGCTGGACAGAAAATTAATAAATTAAAAACGCACCAGGGGCAATGTTGTCATTTTTAGCGACGGTGTCAGAATGAGCCGAAATATGGTAGGTTGATTGGAAACGGCCCGCGAAATTGGACTCAGAGCACAGATCCAGAATCAAGGGATTTTAGCTAAATTCCTTCCTTTGGGCCCCCGAATAATTAATTCCCATATTAATAATATCAGGTTGAAAAAGTGCTGGACAGAAAATTAACAGGGAAAAATCGCACCAGATCATTTATCGCGACGTTGTCGGAATGGGTTGAAATTTGGCAGGTTGATTGGAAATGGCCCGCGAAATCGGACTCGGGGCACAGACTCGGGATCACGCCATTTTAGCCAAACTCAGGCTCCAAATAATTAATTTTCGTATTAATTATTTCAGGTTCAAGAAGTGCTGGACAGAAAATTAACAAAGCAAAACTGCACTAGGGGCAATTTTTCCATTTGTCACGACGGAGTCGGAATGGGCCGAAATATGGCTGGTTGATTGGAAATGGCCCGCGAAATTGGACTCGGGGCACAAACCCGGGATCACGGGCTTTTACCCGAATTCCTTCATTTGGGCGTCTGAATAATTAATTTCCTTATTAATTATGTCAGGTTGAAGAATTGCTGGACATAAAAATAACAAAGTGAAACCGCACTAGGGACAATTTTGTCATTTATCACGACGGTGTCAGAATGGCCCGAAATTTGGCAGGTTGATTGAAAACGACCTGCGAAATTGGACTCGGAGCACAGACCCGGGATCATGGGATTTTGGCCAAACTCCTAAGTTTCGGCCGTCGAATAATTAATTTTCATATTAATTATGTCAGGTTGAAGAAATGCTGGACAGAAAATTGACAAAGAAAAACCGCAGAGGCAATTTTATCATTTTTCATGACAGTGTCGGAATGGGCCGAAATTTTGCATATTGATTGGAAACGGCCCACGAAATTGGACTCGGGGCTTAGACCCGGGATCCCGGGATTTTACCCAAATTCCTTCATTTGGAACTCTGAATAATTAATTTCCTTATTAATTATGTTGGGTTGAAGAAGTGCTGGACAGAATATTAACAAAGAAAAACAGCACCAGGGGCAACTTTGTCATTTGTCGTGATGGTGCCGGAATGGGCCGAAATTTGGTTGGTTGATTGGAAACGGCCCGCAAAATTAGACACGGGGCACAAACCCGGGATCACGGGATTTTAGCCAAATTCCTTCTTTTGGACCTCCGAATAATTAATTTCCTAATTAATTATGTAAAGCTGAAGAAGTGCTGGACAGAAAATTAAAAAAGCAAAAACGCACCATAGGCAATTTTGTCATTTTTCGCGACGCTGTCGGAATGAGCCGAAATTTGGCAGGTTAATTGGAAACGGCCTGAGAAATTGGACTCGGAGCATAGACCCGGGATCACGAAATTTTAGCCAAACTCCTTGGTTTGGACCGCCGAATAATTAATTTCTGTATTAATTATGTCAGGTTGAAGAAGTGCTGGACAGAAAGTTAACAAAGAAAAACCGCACCGGGGCAATTTTGTCATTTGTCGTGACGGTGTCAGAAGGGGCTAAAATTTAGCAAGTGGATTGGAAACGGCCCGCGAAATTGGACTTGGGGCATAGACTCGGGATCACGGGATTTTAGCTAAACCCCTTTGTTTAGGCCTCCGAATAATTAATTTCCATATTAATTATGTCAAGTTGAAGAAGTGCTAGACAGAAAATTAACAAAGAAAAGTCGCACCAGGGGTAATTTTGTCATTTGACGCGATGGTGTCGGAATGTGCCAAAATCTGGCAGGTTGATTGTAAATGGCCCGCGAAATTGGACTCGGGGCACAGACTCGAGATCACGGGATTTTAGCCAAATTCCTTCGTTTTGACCCCGAATAATTTATTTCCATAACAATTATGTTAGGTTGAAGAAGTGATGGGCAGAAACTTAACAAAGCAAAACTGCACCAGGGGCAATTTTGGCATTGGTCGCGACGGAGTCAGAATGGGCTGAAATTTGGCTGGTTGATTGGGAAAGGCCCACGAAATTGGACTCGGGGCACAGACCCGAGATCACGAGATTTTAGCCAAACTCCTTCGTTTGGTCCTCCAAATAATTAATTTCCATATTAATAATGTCAGGTTGAAAAAGTGCTGGAAAGAAAATTAACAAATAAAAACCGCACCTGGGGAAATTTTGTCACTTGTCGTAACGGTGTTAGAATGGGCCAAAATTATGCAGGTTGATTGGAAACGTCCCGCGAAGTTGGACTCGAGGCATAGACCCAGGATCGTGGGATTTTAACCAAATTCCTTCGTTTGGGCCTCCGATTAATTAATTTCCCTATTAATTATGTCAGGTTGAAGAAGTGCTGGACAGAAAATTGACAAAGAAAAACCGCACCAGGGGCAATTTTGACTTTTGTCGCGACGGTGTCGGAATGGGCCCAAGTTTGGCAAGTTGATTGGAAACAGCCAACGAAATTGGACTCGGGGCACAGACCCGGGATCACAGGATTTTACCCAAATTTCTTCATTTGGGCCTCCAAATAATTAATTTTCTTATTAATTATGTCGGGTTGAAGAAGTGCTGGACAAAAAATTAACAAAGAAAAACCGCACCAGGGGCAATTTTGTCATTTGTCGTGATGGTGCCGGAATGCGTCGAAATTTGGCAGGTTGATTGGAAATGGCCCGCGAAATTAGCCACGGGGCACAGACCTGGGATCACGGGATTTTAGCCAAATTCCTTCGTTTGGGCCTCCAAATAATTAATTTCCTAATTAATTATGTCAGGTTGAAGAAGTGCTTGACAGAAAATTAACAAAGTAAAAACACACCAGGGGCAATTTTGTCATTTTTCACGACGATTTGGAGTGAGCCAAAATTTGGCTGGTTGATTGGAAATGGCCTGCGAAATTAGACTCGGAGTACAAACCCGAGATCACAGGATTTTAGCTAAACTCCTTCGTTTGGGCCTTCGAATAATTAATTTCCATATTAATAATGTCAAGTTGAAAAAGTGCTGGAGAGAAAATTAACAGAGAAGAACCGCACCAGGGGCAATTTTGTAATTTGTTGCAACGGCGTCGGTATGGGCCGAAATTTGGCAGGTTGATTGGAAACGGCCCGCGAAATTGGACTCGGGCATAGACCCGAGATCATGCGATTTTCGCCAACTCCTTCTTTTAGGCTCCAAATAATTAATTTTCGTATTAATTATTTCAGGTTCAAGAAGTGCTGGACAGAAAATTAATAAAGAAAAACTGCACCAGGGGCAATTTTGTCATTTGACGTGATGGTGTCAGAATGGGCGTGATCGGAAACGGCCCACAAATTTTAACTCGGGGCACAGACTCGGGATCACAGGATTTTAGCCAAATTCCTTCATTTCGACCTTCAAATAATTTATTTCCTTACTAATTATGTCAGGTTGAAGAAGTGATGGACAGAAAATTAACAAAGCAAAACTGCACTAGGGGCAATTTTGCCATTTGTCATGACAGAGTCGGAATGGGCCGAAATTTGGCCAGTTGATTGGAAATGGCCTGTGAAATTAGACTCGGGGCATAGACCCGAGATCACGAGATTTTAGTCAAACTCCTTCATTTGGGCCTCCGAATAATTAATTTCCAAATTAATAATGTCAGGTTGAAAAAGTGCTGGAAAGAAAATTAACAAAGAAAACACACCTAGGGAAATTTTGTCATTTGTCGTAATGGTGTCGGAATGGGCCGAAATTATGCAGGTTGATTGGAAACGTCCTGTGAAATTGGACTCGAGGCACAGACCCTAGATCATGAGATTTTACCCAAATTCCTTCATTTGGGCCTCCGAATAATTAATTTCCCTACTAATTATGTCAGGTTGAAGAAGTGCCGGATAGAAAATTAACAGAGAAAAACCGTACCAAGGGCAATTTTGTCATTTATCGCGACGATGTTCGAATGGGCCGAAATTAGGCAGGTTGATTGGAAATGGGCCACGAAATTGGACTCGGGGCACAGGCCCGGGATCACGGGATTTTACCCAAATTCCTTCGTTTGGGCCTCCGAATAATTAATTTCCTTATTAATTATGTCGAGTCGAAGAAGTGCTGGACAAAAAATTAACAAAGAAAAACCGCACTAGGGGTAATTTTGTCATTTGTCGTGATGGTGTTGGAATGGGCCGAAATTTGGCAGGTTGATTGGAAACGGCCCGCGCAATTACCCACGGGGTACAAACACGAGATCATAGGATTTTAGCCAAATTCCATCGTTTGGGCCTTCGAATAATTAATTTCCTAATTAATTATGCTAGGTTGAAGAAGTGCTTGACAGAAAAGTAACAAAGTAAAAACGCACCAGGGGCAATTTTGTCATTTTTCGCAACGGTGTCGGAATGAGCCGAAATTTGGCTGGTTGATTGGAAACGGCCCACGAAATTGGACTCGGAGCATAGACCCGTGATCACGGGATTTTAGCTAAACTCCTTCGTTTGGTCCTCCGAATAATTAATTTCCATATTAATAATGTCAGGTTGAAGAAGTGCTGGATAGAAAATTAACAGAGAAAAACCGCACCAGGGGAAATTTTGTCTTTTGTCGCGACAGTGTCGGAATGGGGCGAAATTTGGCAGGTTGATTGGAAACGGCCCGCGAAATGGGACTTCGGAGATCACGCGATTTTAGCTAAACTCCTTCGTTTAGGCTCCAAATAATTAATTTCCGTATTAATTATTTCAGGTTCAAGAAGTGCTGGACAGAAAAATTAACAAAGAAAAAATCACACCAGGGGCAATTTTGTCATTTGACGTGATGGTGTCGGAATGGGCTGAAATCTGGCAGGTTGATTGGAAACGGCCCACGAAATTGGACTCGAGGCACAGACCCGGAATCACGGGATTTTAGCCAAATTCCTTCTTTTCGACCTTTGAATAATTTATTTCCTTAATAATTATGTCAGGATGAAGAAGTGATGGACAGAAAATTAACAAAGCAAAACTGTACCAGGGGCAATTTTGCCAATTGTTGCGACGGTGTCGAAATGGGCTGAAATTTGGCTGGTTCACTGGAAATGGCCCGCGAAAGTAGACTCGGGGCACAGGCCCAGGATAACGGGCTTTTACCCAATTTCCTTCGTTTGGGCTTCTGAATAATTAATTTCCTTATTAATTATGTCAGGTAGAAGAAGTGCTGGACATAAAAATAACAAAGCGAAACCACACCAGGGACAATTTTGTCATTTATCGTGACGGTGTCGGAATGGCCCGAAATTCGGTAGGTTGATTGGAAACGACCTGTCAAATTGGACTCGGAGCATAGACTCGGGATCACGGGATTTTAGCCAAACTCCTAAGTTTCGGCCGTCGAATAATTAATTTTCGTTAATTATGTCAGGTTGAAGAAGTGCTGGACAGAAAATTGACAAAGAAAAATCGCACTAGGGGCAAATTTGTCATTTGTCATGACGGTGTCGGAATGGGTCGTAATTTGGCACATTGATTGGAAACGGCCTACGAAATTGGACTCGAGGCTTAGACCCGGGATCCCGAGATTTTACCCAAATTCCTTCATTTGGGACTCCGAATAATTAATTTTTTTATTAATTATATCGGGTTGAAGAAGTGCTGGACAGAATATTAACAAAGAAAAATCGCACCAGGGGCAATTTTGTCATTTGTCATGATGGTGCCGGAATGGGCCGAAATTTCACAGGTTGATTGGAAATGGCCCCCGAAATTAGCCACGGGGCACAGACCCAGGATCACGGGATTTTAGCCAAATTCCCTCATTTGGGCCTCCGAATAATTAATTTCCTAATTAATTATGTCAGGTTAAAGAAGTGCTGGACAGAAAATTAAAAAAGCAAAAACGCACCAGGGGCAATTTTGTCATTTTTCGTGACGCTGTCGAAATGAGCCAAAATTTGGTAGGTTGACTGGAAACGGCCCGCGAAATTGAACTTGGAGTCCAGACCCGGGATCATGGGATTTTAGTTAAACTCCTTCATTTGGGCCTCCGAATAATTAATTTCCGTATTAGTAATGTCAGGTTGAAAATGTGCTGGATAGAAAATTAACAAAGAAAAGCCACACCTGGGAAATTTCGGCATTTGTCGTGACGGTGTCGGAATGGGCCGAAATTTGTCAGGTTGATTGGAAACAGCCCGCGAAATTGGACTCGGGGCTCACACCCGTGATCACGGGATTTTAGCCAGATTTCTTCGTTTGGGCGTCCGAATAATTAATTTCCTTATTAATTATGTCAGGTTGAATTAGTGTTGGACAAAAAATTCACAAAGCAAAACCACACCGGTGGCAATATTATCATTTGTCGGGACGGTGTCGGAATGGGTCGAAATTTGATAGGTTTATTGGAAACAGCCCGCGAAATTGGACTCGTAGCACAGTCTCGGGATCACGAAATTTTAGCCAAACTCCTTGGTTTGGACTGCCGAATAATTAATTTCCGTATTGATTATGTCAGGTTGAAGAACTGCTGGACAGAAAGTTAACAAAGAAAAACCACACTAGGGGCAATTTTGTCATTTGTCGTGACGGTGTCGGAAGGGGCCGAAATTTGCCAGGTTGATTGGAAAGGGCCCGCGAAATTGGACTCGGGGCATAGACTCAAGATCACAAGATTTTAGCCAAACTCCTTTGTTTAGTCCTCCGAATAATTAATTTTCGTATTAATTACATCAAGTTGAAGAAGTGCTGGATAGAAAATTAACAAAGAAAAACCGCACCAGAGGCAATTTTGTCATTTGACGCGATGGTGTCGGAATGTGCCGAAATCTGGCAGGTTAATTGGCAACAGCTCTCGAAATTGGACTCGGGGCACAGTCCCGGGATCACAGGATTTTAGCCAAATTCATTCGTTTCGACCTTTGAATAATTTATTTCCGTAATAATTATGCAAGGTTGAAGAAGTGCTGGATAGAAAATTAACAAAGCAAAACTGCATCAGGGGCAATTTTGCCATTTGCCACGACGGAGTTGGAATGGACCGAAATTTGGATGGTTGATTGGAAATGGCCGACGAAATTTGAATAGGGGCACAGACCCGGGATCGCGAGATTTTAGCCAAACTCCTTCGTTTGGGACTCCAAATAATTAATTTCCATATTAATAATGTCAGGTTGAAAAAGTGCTGGAAACAAAATTAACAAAGAAAAACTGCAACTAGGGAAATTTTGTCATTTATCGTAACGGTGTCGGAATGGGCCGAAATTATGTAGGTTGATTGGAAACGTCCTGCGAAATTGGACTCGAGGCACAGACCCAGGATTATGGGATTTTACCCAAATTCCTTCGTTTGGTCCTAATTAATTTCCCGATTAATTATGTCAGGTTGAAGAAGTGCTGGACAGAAAATTAACAGAGAAAAACCGCACCAGGGGTAATTTTGTCATTTGTCGTGAGGATGTCGGAATGGGCCGAAATTTGGCAGGTTGATTGGAAACGGCCCGCGAAATTAGCCACGGGGCACAAACCCGGGATCATGGGATTTTAGCCAAATTCCATCGTTTCGGCCTCCGAATAAATAATTTCCTAATTAATTATGTCAGGTTGAAGAAGTGTTGGACAGAAAATTAACAAAGTAAAAACGCACCAAGGGCAATTTTTTCATTTTTCGCGACGGTGTCGGAATGAGCTGAAATTTGGCAGTTTGATTAGAAACGGCCCGCGAAATTGGACTCGGAGCATAGACCCAGGATCACGGGATTTTAGCTAAACTCCTTCTTTTGGGCCTTCGAATAATTAATTTCCATATGAATAATGTCAGGTTGAAAAAGTGCTGGACAGAAAATTAACAGAGAAAAACCGCACCAAGGGCAATTTTGTCATTTGTCGTGACGGTGCCGGAATGGGCCGAAATTTGGCAGTTTGATTAGAAACGGCCCGCGAAATTGGACTCGGGGCACAGACCCAGGATCACGCGATTTTAGCCAAACTCCTTCATTTAGGCTCCAAATAATTAATTTCTGTATTAATTATTTCAGGTTAAAGAAGTGCTGGACAGAAAATTAACAAAGAAAAACTGCACCAGGGGCAATTTTGTCATTTGACGTGATGGTGTCGGAATGGACCGAAATTTGGCAGGTTGATTGGAAATGGCCCGCGAAATTGGACTCAGGGCATAGACCCGGGATCACGGACTTTTACCTGAATTCCTTCGTTTGGGCCTCTGAATAATTAATTTCCTTATTAATTATGTCAGGTTGAAGAAGTGCTGGACATAAAAATAACAAAGCGAAACCACACCAGGGTTAATTTTATCATTTATCACGACGGTATCGGAATGGCCCAAAATTTGGCAAGTTGATTGGAAACGACCTGTGAAATTGGACTCGAAGCATAGACCCGGGATCATGGAATTTTAGCCAGACTCGTAAGTTTTGACCGTCGAATAATTAATTTTCGTATTCATTATGTCAGGTTGAAGAAGTGCTGGACAGAAAATTGACAAAGAAAAGCTGCACCAAGGGTAATTTTGTTATTTGTCGTGACGGTGTTAGAATGGTCCGAAATTTGGCACGTTGATTGGAAATGGCCCACGAAATTGGACTTGAGGCTCAGAAGCTGGGATCCCAGGATTTTACCTAAATTCCTTCTTTTGGGACTCCGAATAATTAATTTCTTTATTAATTATGTCGGGTTGAATAAGTGTTGGACAGAAAATTGACAAAGAAAAACTGAACCAGGGGAATTTTGTCATTTGTCGTGACGGTGTCGGAATAGGCCGAAATTTGGCATTTTGATTGGAAACGGCCCACGAAATTGGACTCGGGGCTCGGACTCGGGATCCCATGATTTTACCCAAATTCCTTTGTTTGGGACTCCGAATAATTAATTTCCTTATTAATTATGTCGGGTTGAAGAAGTGCTGGATAGAATATTAACAAAGAAAAACCGCACCAGGGGCGATTTTGTCATTTGTCGTGATGGTGCCGGAATGGGCCGAAATTTGGTAGGTTGATTGGAAACGGCCCACGAAATTAGCCACGAGGCACAGACCTGGGATCACGGGATTTTAGCCAAATTCCTTCATTTGGGCCTTCGAATAATTAATTTCCTAATTAATTATGTTAGGTTGAAGAAGTGCTGGACAGATAATTAAAAAAGCAAAAATGCACCAGGGGCAATTTTATCATTTTTCACGACGCTGTCGGAATGAGCCAAAATTTGGTAGGTTGATTGGAAACGGCCCGCGAAATAGAACTCGGAGCGTAGAGCCGGGATCACGGGATTTTAGCTAAACTCCTTCGTTTGAGCCTCCGAATAATTAATTTCCCTATTAATAATGTCAGGTTGAAAAAGTGCTGGATAGAAAATTAACAAAGAAAAGCCGAACCTGGGGAAATTTCGGCATTTGTCGTGACGGTGTTGGAAAGGGCCGAAATTTGGCAGGTTGATTGGAAACGGCCTGCGAAATTGGACACGGGGCTCACACTCGGGATCACGGGATTTTAGCCAAACTCCTTAGTTTGGACCGCCGAATAATTAATTTCCTTATTAATTATGTTAGGTTGAAGAAGTGCTGGATAGAAAATTAACAAAGAAAAGCCGAACCAGGGGCAATTTTGTCATTTGTCGCGACGGCGTCAGAAGGGGCCGAAATTTGGAGGTTGATTGGAAACGGCCCACGAAATTGGACTCGGAGCACAGACCCGGGATCACGAAATTTTAGCCAAACTCCTTAGTTTGGACCGCCGAATAATTAATTTCCGTATTAATTACATCAAGTTGAAGAAATGCTGGAGAGTAAATTAACAAAGCAAAACTGCACCAGGGGCAATTTTGTCATTTGTCGCGACGGTGTTGGAATGGGCCGAAATTTGGCAGGTTGATTGGAAACAGCCTGCGAAATTTGACTTGGGGTACATACTCGGGATCACGGGATTTTAGCCAAATTATTTCGTTTCGGCGTCCGAATAATTAATTTCCTTATTAATTATGTCAAGTTGAATTAGTGTTGGATAGGAAATTCACAAAGCAAAACTGCACTGGGGGCAATTTTGTCATTTGTCACGACGGTGTCGGAATGGGCCGAAATTTTGCAGGTTGATCGGAAATGGCCCGCGAAATTGGACTCGGAGCATAGACCTGGGATCACGGGATTTTAGTGAAACTCCTTCGTTTGGGCCTCCGAATATTTAATTTCCACATTAATTATGTCAGGTTGTAGAAGTGCTGGACATAAAATTAACAAAGAAATACCGCACCAGGGGCAATTTTGCTATTTGTTGTGACGGTGTCCGAAGGGGCGAAAATTTGGCAGGTTGATTGGAAATGGCCCGCGAAATTGGACTCAGGGCAGAGACTCAAGATCATGGGATTTTAGCTAAACTCCTTCGTTTGGGCCTCCGAATAATTATTTTCCCTATTAATAATATCAGGTTGGAAAAGTGTTGGACAGAAAATTAACAAAGAAAAAACGCTCCTGGGGAAATTTTGTCAATTATCGTGATAGTTCCGAAATGGGCCGAAATTTGGTAGGTTGATTGGAAACGGCCCGCGAAATTGGACTCGGGGCACAATCCCGGGATCATGGAATTTTAGCCAAATTCCTTCGTTTGGGCATCCAAATAATTCATTTCCTTATTAATTATGTCAGGTTGAATTAGTGTTGGACAGAAAATTCACAAAGCAAAACCGCCCCGGGGGAAATTTTGTCATTTGTCACGACGGTGTCGGAATGGGCCGAAATTTGGCAGGTTGATCAGAAACGGCCCACGAAATTGGACTCGGAGCACAGACCCCAAATCACGGGATTTTAGCCAAACTCCGTCGTTTGGGCCGCCAAAAAATTAATTTCTGTATTAATTATGTTAGGTTGAAGAAGTGCTGGACAGAAAGTTAACAAAGAAAAATCGCACCAGGGGCAATTTTGTCATTTGTCGTGACGGTGTTGGAATGGGCAGAAATTTGGTAGGTTGATTGGAAATGGCTCGCAAAATTGGACTCGGGGCATAGACTCGGGATCACAGGCTTTTACCCAAATTCCTTCTTTGGGCCTCCGAATAATTAGTATCCTTATTAATTATGTCGGGTTGAAGAAGTGCTGGACAGAAAATTAACAAAGAAAAACCGCACCAGGGGCAATTTTGTCGTTTGTCGCGATGGTGTCGGAATGGGCCGAAATTTGGCAGGTTGATTGGAAACGGCCCGCAAAATTGGAATTAGGGCATAGACCCGCTATCATGGGATTTTAGCCAAATTCCTTCGTTTGGGCCTCCGAACATTAACTTCCTTATTAATTTTGTCAGGTTGAAGTAGTGCTGGACAGAAGATTAACAAAGCAAAAATGCACTAGGGGCAATTTTGTCATTTTTCATGACGATGTTGGAATGAACTGAAATTCGGAAAGTTGATTGGAAACGGCCTGCGAAATTGGACTCGAGGCACAAACCCGGGATCACGGGATTTTAGCAAAATTCCTTCGTTTGGGCCTCCGAATAATTAATTTCCTTATTAATTATGTAAGGCTGAATTAGTGTTGGACAAAAAATTCACAAAGCAAAACGCTCCGGGGGCAATTTTTTCATTTGTCGCGACGGTGATGAAATGGGCCGAAATTTGGCAGGTCGATTGGAAACAGCACGCGGACAAATTGGACTCGGAGCACAGACCCGGGATCACGGGATTTTAGCCAAACTCCTTCACTTAGACCGCCGAATAATTAATTTCCATATTAATTATGTCAGCTTGAAGAAGTGCTGGACAGAAAGTTAACAAAGAAAAACCGCACCAGGGGCAATTTTGTCATTTGCCGTGACAGTGTCGGAATGGGTCGAAATTTGGCAGGTTGATTGGAAACGGCCCGCGAAATTGGACTCGGGGCATAGACCCGAGATCACAAGCTTTTACCCAAATTCTTTCGTTTGGGCCTCCGAATAATTAATTTCCTTATTAATTATGTCGGGTTGAAGAAGTGCTGGACAGAAAATTAATGAAGCAAAAACCTACCAGGGGCAATTTTGTCATTTTTCACGACGGTGTCAGAATGAGCCAAAATTTGTTAGGTTCATTGGAAACGGCCTTCGAAATTGGACTCGAAGCACAGACCCGGGATCACGGGATTTTAGCCAAATTCCTTCGTTTGGGCCTCCGAACATTAATTTCCTTATTAATTATGTCAGGTTGAAGAAGTGCTGGACAGAAAATTAATGAAGCAAAAACCTACCAGGGGCAATTTTGTCATTTTTCACGACGGTGTCAGAATGAGCCAAAATTTGTTAGGTTCATTGGAAACGGCCTTCGAAATTGGACTCGAAGCACAGACCCGGGATCACGAGATTTTAGCTAAACTCCTTCGTTTGGGCCTCTGAATAATTAATTTCCCTATTAATAATGTCAGGTTGAAAAAGTGCTGGACCGAATATTAACAAAGAAAAGCCGCACCTGAGGAAATTTTGTCGTTTGTCGTGACGGTGTCGAAATGGGCCGAAATTTGGCAGGTTGATTGGAAACGGCCCGCGGACAAAGTCGAGATCACGAGATTTTAGCCAAATTCCTTCATTTGGGCGTCCGAATAATTAATTTCCTTATTAATTATGTCAGGTTGAATTAGTGTTGGACAGAAAATTCACAAAGCAAAACCGCCCCGGGAGCAATTTTGTCATTTGTCACAACGGTGTCGGAATGGGCCGAAATTTAGCAGGTTGATTGGAAACGGCCCGCGAAATTGGACTCGGGGCACAAACCTGGGATCACGGGATTTTAGCCAATTTCCTTCGTTTGGGCGTCCGAATAATTCATTTCCTTATTAATTATGTCTGGTTGAATTAGTGTTGGACAGAAAATTCACAAAGCAAAGCCGCCCTAGGGGCAATTTTGTCATTTGTCACGACGGTGTCGAAATGGTCCGAAATCTGGGAGGTTGATTGGAAATGGCCCGCGACTCTGAGCACAGACCCGGGATCACGGGATTTTAGCCAAACTCCTTCGTTTGGGCCGCCAAATAATTAATTTCCGTAATAATTATGTCAGGTTGAAGAAGTGCTGGACTGAAAGTTAACAAAGAAAAACCACATCAGAGGCATTTTGTCATTTGTCGTGACAGTGTTGGAATGGGCCGAAATTTCGCAGGTTGATTGGAAATGGCCCGTGAAATTGGACTCGAGGCATAGACCCGGGATCACGGGCTTTTACCCAAATTCTTTCATTTGGGCCCTCATATAATTAATTTCCTTATTAATTATGTCGGGTTGAAAAAGTGCTGGACAGAAAATTAACAAAGAAAAACCGCAGCAAGGGCAATTTTGTCATTTTTCACAATGGTGTAGGAATGAACCAAAATTTGGCAGGTTGATAGGAAACGGCCCGCGAAATTGGAGTAAGAGCACAGACTCGGCGTCACGGGATTTTAGCCAAACTCCTTCGTTTGGGCCTACGAATAATTAATTTCCCTATTAATATGTCAGGTTGAAAAAGTGCTGGACAGAAAATTAACGAAGAAAAATCGTACCTGGGGAAATTTTGTCATTTGTCGTGACGGTATCAGAATGGGCACAAATTTGGCAGGTTTATTGGAAACGGCCCGCGAAATTGGATTCGGGGCACAAACCCGGGATCACAGGATTTTAACAAAATTCCTTCGTTTGGGCGTCCGAATAATTAATTTCCTCATTAATTATGTAAGGTTGAATTAGTGTTGGACAAAAAATTCACAAAGGAAAATAGCCCCGGGGGCAATTTTTTCATTTGTCGCGACGGTGACGAAATGGGCCGAAATTTGGCAGGTTGATTGGAAACGGCACGCGAAATTGGACTCGGAGTGTAGACCTGGGATCACGGGATTTTAGCCAAACTCCTTCACTTGGACCGCCAAATAATTAATTTTCGTATTAATTATGTCAGGTTGAAGAAGTGCTAGACAGAAAGTTAACAAAGAAAAATCGCACCAGGGGTAATTTTGTCATTTGTGGTGACAGTGTCGGAATGGGCCGAAATTTGACGAGTTGATTGGAAACGGCTACGAAATTGGACTCGGGGCATAGACCCGAGATCACGGGCTTTTACCCAAATTCCTTCATTTGGGCCTCCGAATAATTAATTTCCTTATTAATAATGTCAGGTTGAAAAAGTGCTGGACCAAATATTAACAAAGAAAAGCCGCACCTGAGGAAATTTTGTCATTTGTCGTGACGGTGTCGAAATGGGCCGAAATTTGGCAGGTTGATTGGAAACGGCCCGCGGACAAAGTCGAGATCACGAGATTTTAGCCAAATTCCTTCATTTGGGCGTCCGAATAATTAATTTCCTTATTAATTATGTCAGGTTGAATTAGTGTTGGATAGAAAATTCACAAAGCAAAATCGCCCCGGGAGCAATTTTGTCATTTGTCACAACGGTGTCGGAATGGGCCGAAATTTGGCAGGTTGATTGGAAACGGCCCGCGAAATTGGACTCGGGGCACAAACCTGGGATCACGGGATTTTAGCCAAATTCCTTCGTTTGGGCGTCCGAATAATTCATTTCCTTATTAATTATGTCTGGTTGAATTAGTGTTGGACAGAAAATTCACAAAGCAAAGCCGCCCTAGGGGCAATTTTGTCATTTGTCACGACGGTGTCGAAATGGTCCGAAATCTGGGAGGTTGATTGGAAATGGCTCGCGACTCGGAGCACAGACCCAGGATCATGGGATTTTAGCCAAACTCCTTCGTTTGGGCCACCAAATAATTAATTTTCGTAATAATTATGTCAGGTTGAAGAAGTGCTGGACCGAAAGTTAACAAAGAAAAACCACATCAGGGGCATTTTGTCATTTGTCGTGACAGTGTTGGAATGGGCCGAAATTTCGTAGGTTGATTGGAAATGGCCCGTGAAATTGGACTCGAGGCATAGACCCGGGATCAAGGGCTTTTACCCAAATTCTTTCATTTGGGCCCCCGTATAATTAATTTCCTTATTAATTATGTCGGGTTGAAAAAGTGCTGGACAGAAAATTAACAAAGAAAAACCGCAGCAAGGGCAATTTTGTCATTTTTCACAACGGTGTAGGAATGAACCAAAATTTGGCAGGTTGATAGGAAACGGCCCGCGAAATTGGAGTAAGAGCACAGACTCGGCGTCACGGGATTTTAGCCAAACTCCTTCGTTTGGGCCTACGAATAATTAATTTCCCTATTAATAATGTCAGGTTGAAAAAGTGCTCGACAGAAAATTAACAAAGAAAAATCGCACCTGGGAAAATTTTGTCATTTGTCGTGACGGTATCAAAATGGGCACAAATTTGGCAGGTTTATTGGAAACGGCCCGCGAAATTGGATTCGGGGCACAAACCCGGGATCACAGGATTTTAACAAAATTCCTTCGTTTGGGCGTCCGAATAATTAATTTCCTCATTAATTATGTAAGGTTGAATTAGTGTTGGACAAAAAATTCACAAAGGAAAATAGACCTAGGGGCAATTTTTTCATTTGTCGCGACGGTGACGAAATGGGCCGAAATTTGGCAGGTTGATTGGAAACGGCACGCAAAATTGGACTCGGAGCGTAGACCTGGGATCACGGGATTTTAGCCAAACTCCTTCACTTGGACCGCCGAATAATTAATTTTCGTATTAATTATGTCAGGTTGAAGAAGTGCTAGACAGAAAGTTAACAAAGAAAAACCGCACCAGGGGCAATTTTGTCATTTGTGGTGACAGTGTCGGAATGGGCCGAAATTTGGCGAGTTGATTGGAAACGGCTGCGAAATTGGACTCGGGGCATAGACCCGGGATCACGGGCTTTTACCCAAATTCCTTCATTTGGGCCTCCGAATAATTAATTTCCTTATTAATTATGTCGGGTTGAAGAAGTGCTGGACAGAAAATTAACAAAGAAAAACCGCAACAGGGGCAATTTTGTCATTTGTCGCGACGGTGTCGCAATGGGCCGAATTTTGGCTGGTTGATTGGAAACGGCCCGTGAAATTGGACTCGGAGCACAAACCCGGAATCACGGGATTTTAGCCAAACTCCTTCGTTTGGGCCTTTGAATAATTAATTTCCATATTAATTATGTTAGGTTGAAGAAGTGCTGGACAGAAAATTAACAAAGAAAAACTGCACCCAGGGTAATTTTGTCATTTGTCGTGACGGTGTCGGAATGGGCCGAAATTTGGCAGGATGATTGGAAACGGTCCGCGAAATTGGACTCGGAGCACAGACCCAGGATCACGGGATTTTAGCCAAACTCCTTCGTTTGGACCGCCGAATAATTAATTTCCGTATTGATTATGTCAGGTTGAAGAATTGTCGGACAGAAAGTTAACAAGAAAAATCGCACCAAGGGCAATTTTGTCATTTGTTGTGCAGTGTCGAAATGGGCCAAAATTTAGCAAGTTGATTGGAAATGGCCCGCGAAATTGGACTCGGAGCATAGACCCAGGATCATTGGCTTTTACCCAAATTCCTTCATTTTGGCCTCCGAATAATTAATTTCCTTATTAATTATGTCGGGTTGAAAAAGTGCTGGACAGAAAATTAACGAAGAAAAACCGCACCAGGGGCAATTTTGACATTTGTCGTGATGGTGTCGGAATAGGCCGAAATTTGGCAGGTTGATTGGAAACGGCCCGCGAAATTGGAATTGGAGCACAGACCCTATATCATGGGATTTTAGCCAAATTCCTTCGTTTGGGCCTTCGAACAATTATTTCCTTATTAATTATGTCAGGTTGAAGAAGTGCTGGACCGAAAATTAATAGAGTAAAAACGCACCATGGGCAATTTTGTCATATTTCGCGATGGTGTTGAAATGAGCCAAAATTTGGAAGGTTGATTGGAAACGGCTCGTGAAATTGGACTCAGAGCACGGACCCGGGATCACGGGATTTTAGCCAAACTCCTTCGTTTGGGCCTCCTAATTAATTTCCCTAACAATAATGTCAGGTTGAAGAAGTGCAAGACATAAAATTAACAAAGAAAATTCACACATGGCGAAATTTTTTCATTTTTCGTGACGGCATCGGAATGGGCCGAAATTTGGTAGGTTGATTGGAAATGGCCTGCGAAATTGGATTCGAGGGAAAAACCCAGGATCACGGGATTTTAGCCAAATTCCTTCGTTTGGGCGTCCGAATAATTAATTTCCGTATTAATTATGTCAGGTTGAAAAGTGCTGGACAGAAAGTTAACAATGAAAAACCGCACCAGGGGCAATTTTGTCATTTGTCGTGACGGTGTCGGAACGGACCGAAATTTGGTAGGTTGATTGGAAACGGCCCACGAAATTGGACTCCGAGCGAAGATCGGGATCACGGGCTTTTACCCAAATTCCTTCGTTTGGGCCTCCGAATAATTAATTTCCTTATTAATTATGTCGGGTTGAAGAAGTGCTAGATAGAAAATTAACAAAGAAAAACCGCACCAAGGGAAATTTTGTCATTTGTCGCGGTGGTGTCGAAATGGGCAGAAATTTAGCAGGTTGATTGGATACGGCCTGTGAAATTTGAATTGGGGCACAGACCCGATATCACGAGATTTTAGCCAAATTCCTCCGTTTGGGCCTCCGAACATTAATTTCCTTATTAATTATGTCAGGTTGAAGAAGTGCTGGGCAAAAAATTAACAAAGCAAAAACGCATCAGGGCAATTTTGTCATTTTTCGCGATGGTGTCAGAATGAGCCAAAATTTGGCAGGTTGATTGGAAACGGCCCGTGAAATTGGACTCGGAGCACAAACCCGGGATCACGGGATTTTAGCCAAACTCCTTCGTTTGGACCTCCGAATAATTAATTTTTTGATTAATAATGTCAGGTTGAAAAAGTGCTGGACAGAAAATTAACAAAGAAAAACTGCACCTGGGAAATTTTTTCATTTGTCGTGACGGTGTCGAAATGGGTCGAAATTTGGCAGGTTGATTGGAAACAACCAGTGAAATTGGACTCGGGACACAAACCTGGAATCACAAGATATTAGCCAAATTCCTTCGTTTGGGCATCCGAATAATTAATTTCCTTATTAATTATGTCATGTTGAATTAGTGTTGGATAGAAAATTCCCAAAGCAAAATCACACTGGGGGCAATTTTGTCATTTGTCGCGACGGTGTCAGAATGGGCCGAAATTTGGCAGGTTGATTGGAAAGGGCCCGCGAAATTGGACTCGAGGCTTAGACCCAGGATCACGGGATTTTAGCTAAACTCCTTCGTTTGGGCCTCCGAATATTTAATTTTCATATTAATTATGTCAGGTTGAAGAAGTGCTGGGCAGAAAATTAACAAAGAAAAACCGCACCAAGAAGTGCTGGACAGAAAATTAACAAAGAAAAACTGCACCACGAGCAATTTTGTCATTTGTCGCGACGGTGTCAGAATGGGCCGAAATTTGGCAGGTTGATTGGAAACGGCCCGCGAAATTGGACTCGGGGCACAGACCTGGGATCAGGGGATTTTAGCCAATTCCTTCGTTTCGACCTCCGAATAATTAATTTCCTTATTAATTTTGTCTAGTTGAACAAGTACTGGACCGAAAATTAACAAAGAAAAACTGCACCACGAGCAATTTTGTCATTTGTTGCGATGTGTTAGAATGGGCCGAAGTTTGGCAAGTTGATTGGAAACGGCCCACGAAATTGGACTCAGGGAATAAATTCGAGATCACGGCCATTTAGGAGAATTCCTTCATTTAGGTCTCCGAATTAATTTCCATATTAATTATGTAAAGTTGAAGAAGTGCTGGATAGAAAATTAACAAAGAAAAATCACACCATATGCAATTTTATCATTTGTCGCGATGGTGTCGAAATGGGCCGAAATCTGGCTGCTTGATTGGAAACGGCTTACGAAATTGGACTCGGGCACAGACCCGGGATCACGGGATTTTAGCCAAATTCCTTCGTTTTGACCTGCGAATAATTAATTTCCTTGATAATTATGTCAGGTTGAAGAAGTGTTGGATAGAAAATTAACAAAGAAAAATCGCACCCAGGGCAATTTTGTCATTTGTCGCTACGGTGTCGGAATGCGCCGAAATTTGGCAGGTTGATTGGAAACGGCCCGTGAAATTGGACACAGGGCAGACACCTGGGATCATGCGATTTTAGCCAAACTCCTTTGTTTAGGCTCCAAATAATTAATTTTCGTATTAAACAAAGAAAAACCGCACCAGGGGCAATTTTGTCATTTGTTGCGATGTGTCAGAATGGGTCAAAGTTTAGCAAGTTGATTGGAAACGGCCCACGAAATTGGACTCAGGGAATAGACTTGGGATCACGGCCATTTAGCAGAACTCCTTCGTTTAGGCCTCCGAATAATTAATTTTCATATTAATTATGTAAAGTTGAAGAAGTACTGGACAAAAAATTAACAAAGAAAAATCACACCAGATGCAATTTTATCATTTGTCGCGATGGTGTCGAAATGGGCCTAAATCTGGCTGCTTGATTGGAAACGGCTTACGAAATTGGACTCGGGCACAGACTCAAGATCACGGGATTTTAGCCAAATTCCTTCGTTTTGACCTGCGAATAATTAATTTCCTTAATAATTATGTCAGGTTGAAGAAGTGTTGGATAGAAAATTAACAAAGAAAAATCGCACCCAGGGCAATTTTGTCATTTGTCGCTACGGTGTCGGAATGGGCAGAAATTTGGCAGATTGATTGGAAACGGCCCGCGAAATTAGACTCGGGGCATAGACTCGGGATCACGGGCTTTTACCCAAACTCCTTCATTTAGGCCTCCGAATAATTAATTTTCGTATTAATTATGTCAGGTTGAAGAAGTGCTGGATAGAAAATTAACAAAAAAACGCACTAGGGGTACTTTTGTCATTTGTCGCGACGGTGTCAAAATGGGCCGAAATTTGGCAGGTTGATTGGAAACGGCCCGCGAAATTGGACTCAAGGCACAGACCCGAAATCATAGGATTTTAGCCAAATTACTTCGCTTGTGCCTCCGAATAATTAATTTTCTTATTAATTATGTCAGGTTGTAGAAGTGTTGGACAGAAAGTTAATAAAACAAAACCGCACCAGGGGCAATTTTATCATTTGTTGTGACAGTGTCGGAATGGGCCAAAATTTGGCCAGTTGATTGGAAACAGCCCGCGAAATTAGACTCGGGGCATAGACTCGGGATCACAGGATTTTAGCCATATTCCTTCGTTTGGGCCTCCTAATAATTAATTTCCTTATTAATTATGTCTGGTTGAAGAAGTGCTAGACAAAAAATTAACAAAGCAAAACCACACCAGGGGCAATTTTGTCATTTTTCATGACTTTGTCGAAATGGGCCGAAATATGGCAGGTTGACTGGAAACGGCCCGCGAAATTGGACTCGGAGCACAGACCCAGGATCATAGGATTTTAGCCAAACTCCTTCGTTTGGGCCTCTGAATAATTAATTTTCATATTAATTATGTCAGGTTGAAGCAGTGCCTGCCAGAAAATTAACAAAGAAAAATTGGACCCGGGGCAATTTTGACATTTTTCATGACGATGTCGAAATGGGCCGAAATTTGGCAGCTTGATTGGAAACGGCTCACGAAATTGGACTAGGAGCACAGACCCGGGATCATAGGATTTTAGCCAAACTCCTTCGTTTGGGCCTCTGAATAATTAATTTTCGTATTAATTATGTTAGGTTGAAGCAGTGCTGGCCAGAAAATTAACCAAGAAAAATCGTACAAGGGGCAATTTTGTCATTTGTCGAGATGATGTCGGAATGGGCCGAAAGTTGGCAAGTTGATTGGAAACGGCCCGCAAAATTGGACTCAAGGTACAGACCCGGGATCACGAGATTTTACCCAAATTCTTTCATTTCGGCCTCCGAATAATTAATTTCTTTAGTAATTATGTCAGGCTGAAGATGTGCTGGACAAAAAATTAACAAAGAAAAACCGCTCCAAGGGCAATTTTATCATTTGTCGCAACGGTGTCGAAATGGGCAGAAATTTGGCAGGTTGATTGGAAATAGCCCGCGAAATTGGACCCGGGGCATAAACCCGGGATCACATGATTTTAGCCAAATTCCTTCGTTTCAGCCTGCGAATAATTAATTTCCTTATTAATTATGTCTGGTTGAAGAAGTGCAGGACAAAAAAATAACAAAGCAAAACCGCACTAGGGGTAATTTTGTCATTTTTAACCACGGTGTCAGAATGGGCCGAAATTTGGAAGGTTGATTAGAAACGACCCGCGAAATTGGACTCAGGGCACAGACCCGGGATCACGAGATTTTAGCCAAATTCCTTCGTTTCAGGCACCGAATAATTAATTTCCTTAATAATTATGTTAAGTTGAAGAAGTGTTGGACAAAAAATTAACAAAGTAAAACCGCACCTGGGTTAATTTTGTCATTTGTCGTGACGGTGTTGGAATGGATGAAAATTTGGCTGGTTGATTGGAAACGGCCAGCGAAAATGGACTCGGGGCACAGACCTGGGATCACGGGATTTTAACCCAATTTATTTGTTTGGGCCTCCGAATAATTAATTTCCTTATTATTTGTACCAGTGGCAATTTTGTCATTTGTCGCGACGGAGTCGTAATGGGCCGAAATTTGGCTGGTTGATTGGAAACGGCCAGCGAAAATGGACTCGGGGCACAGACCTGGGATCACGGGATTTTAACCCAATTTATTTGTTTGGGCCTCCGAATAATTAATTTCCTTATTATTTGTACCAGTGGCAATTTTGTCATTTGTCGCGACGGAGTCGTAATGGGCCGAAATTTGGCTGGTTGATTGGAAACGGCCAGCGAAAATGGACTCGGGGCACAGACCTGGGATCACGGGATTTTAACCCAATTTATTTGTTTGGGCCTCCGAATAATTAATTTCCTTATTATTTGTACCAGTGGCAATTTTGTCATTTGTCGCGACGGAGTCGTAATGGGCCGAAATTTGGCTGGTTGATTGGAAACGGCCAGCGAAAATGGACTCGGGGCACAGACCTGGGATCACGGGATTTTAACCCAATTTATTTGTTTGGGCCTCCGAATAATTAATTTCCTTATTATTTGTACCAGTGGCAATTTTGTCATTTGTCGCGACGGAGTCGTAATGGGCCGAAATTTGGCTGGTTGATTGGAAACGGCCAGCGAAAATGGACTCGGGGCACAGACCTGGGATCACGGGATTTTAACCCAATTTATTTGTTTGGGCCTCCGAATAATTAATTTCCTTATTAATTATGTCTGATTGAAAAAGTACTGGACAAAAAATTAACAAAGAAAAATTGCACCAAGGGCAATTTTGTCATTTGTCGTGATGGTGTCGGAATGAGTCGAAATTTGGCGGGTTGATTGGAAACGGCCCGCGATATTGGACTCGGGATATAGACCCGGGATCATGGAATTTTAGCCAAATTCCTTCATTTGGGCCTCCGAATAATTAATTTCCTTATTAATTATGTCTGATTGAAAAAGTACTGGACAAAAAATTAACAAAGTAAAAATGCACCAGGGGCAATTTCGTCATTTTTCGCGACGGTGTCGGAATGGACCAAAATTTGACAAGTTGATTGGAAACGGCCCGATAAATTGGACTTGGAGCACAGACCCGAGATCACGATATTTTTGCCAAACTCCTTTGTTTGGGCCTCCAAATAATTAATTTTCGTATTAATTATGTCAGGTTGAAGAAGTGCTGGACAGAAAATTGACAAAGAAAAACTGCACCAGGGGCAATTTTGTCATTTGTCATGACAGTGTCGAAATGGGCCAAAATTTGGCAGGTTGATTGGAAACGGCCCACGAAATTGGACTCGGGGCATAGACCCGGGATCATGGAATGTTAGCCAAATTCCTTCATTTGGGCCTCCGAATAATTAATTTCCATATTAATTATGTCAAGTTGAAGAAGTGATGGACAAAAAATTAACAAAGAAAAATCGTACCAGGGTTAATTTTGTCATTTATCGTGATGGTGTCGGAACTGGTCGAAATTTGGCAGGTTGATTGGAAATGACCCGCGAAATTGGACTCGGAGCACAGACCCGGGATCACGGGATTTTACCCAAACTCCTTTGTTTAGGCCTCTGAATAATTAATGTTCGTATTAATTATGTTAGGTTAAAGAAGTACTAGACAGAAAATTAACAAACAAAAACCGCACCAGGGGCAATTTTGTCATTTGTCGTGACGGTTTCGGAATGGGCCGAAATTTGGTAGTTTGATTGGAAACGGCCCGCAAAATTGAACTCGAGGCATAGACCCGGGATCACGAGATTTTAGGCAAATTCCTTCGTTTCGGCCTCCGAATAATTAATTTCCTTAATAATTACGTTAGGTTGAAGAAGTGTTGGACAGAAAATTAACAAAGCAAAACTACACCATGGACAATTTTATCATTTGTCTCGACGGTGTCGGAATGGGCCAAAATTTGGTAGGTTGATTAGAAACTACCCGCAAAATTGGACTCTTGGCACAAACCCGGGATTTTAGCCAAATTCCTTCGTTAGATCTCTAAATAATTAATTTCCTTATAAATTATTTCAGGTTGAAGAAGTGTAGGACAGAAAATTTGCAAAGCAAAACCACACCAGGAGAAATATTGTCATTTTTCACGACAGTTTCGGAATGGGTCGAAATTTGGAAGGTTGATTGGAAACAGCCTGTGAAATTGGACTCGAAGTACAAACCCAGGATCACGGGATTTTAGCCAAACTCCTTCGTTTGGGCCTCCAAATAATTAATTTTCGTATTAATTATGTCAGGTTGAAGAGGTGCTGAACAGAAAATTTACATAAAAAAATCGCATCAGGGGCAATTTTGTCATTTGTCTTGATGGTGTCGGAATGGGCCGAAATTTGGCAGGTTGATTGGAAACGGCCAGCGAAATTGGACTCCGAGCACAAACCCCGGATCACGGGGTTTTACCCAAATTCCTTCATTTGGGCCTTCGAATAATTAATTTCCTTATTATTTATGTCGGGTTGAAGAAGTGCTGGATAGAAAATTAACAAAGAAAAACTGCACCATGGACAATTTATCATGTTTCGCAACGATGTCGGAATGGACAGAAATTTGGCAAGTTGATTGGAAACGGCCCGCAAAATTGGACTAATGGCACAAACCCGGGATCACGGGATTTTAGCTAAACTCTATCGGTTGGACCTCTGAATAATTTGTTTTTGTATTAATTATGTCAGGTTGAAGAAGTACTGGACAGAAAATTAACAAAGAAAAACCGCACCTGGGGCAATTTTATCATTTGTCGTGACGGTGTTAGAATGGGCTGAAATTTGACAAGTTGATTGGAAACGGCCCACAAAATTGGACTCGGGGCACAGACCCAGGATCATGAGATTTTAGCCAAATTCCTTCGTTGGGGCTTCCGACTAATTAATTCCTCATTAATTATGTCGGGTTGTAGAAGTGTTGGAAAGAAAATTAACAAAGTAAAACCACACAAGGGGTAATTTTGTCATTTTCCATGACGGTGTCGGAATGGGCTGTAATTTGGTCAATTGTTTGGAAATGGCCCACTAAATTGGACTTGGAGAACAAGCTCGAGATCACGAGATTTTAGCCAAACTCCTTCGTTTGGGCCTCCAAATAATTAATTTCCCTGTTAATTATATTATGTTGAAGAAGTACTGGACAAAAAAATTAACATAGAAAAACCGCACTAGAGGCAATTTTGTCATTTGTCGTGGTGGTGACGAAATGGGCCGAAATTTGGTAGGTTGATTGGAAACGGCCCGCGAAATTGGACTCGAGGCATAGACCCAAGATCACGGGATTTGAGCCAAATTCCTTCGTGATGGCCTTCGAATAATTAATTTTCTTATTAATTATGTCAGGTTGAAGAAGTGCTGGAAAGAAAATTATCAAAGAAAAACTGCACCAGGGGCAATTTTTTCATTTGTCGCGATGATGTCGGAATGGGCCGAAATTTTGCAGGTTGATTGGAAACGGCCCCAGAAATTGGACTCGGGGCATAGACTCGAGATCACAGGATTTTAGCCAATTTCCTTCGTTTGGGCCTCCTAATAATTAATTTCCTTATCAATTATGTCTGGTTGAAGAAATGCTGGACAGAAAATTAACAAAGCAAAATCGGGCCAGGGCAATTTTGTCATTTTTCAAGACGTTGTAGAAATGGGTCGAAATATGGTAGGTTGATTGGAAATGTCCCGCGAAATTAAACTCGGAGCACAGAATCGGGATCACAGGATTTTAGCCAAGCTCCTTCATTTGGGCCTCCGAATAATTAATTTCCGTATTAATTATGTTAGGTTTAAGCAGTGCTGGCCAGAAAATTAACAAAGAAAAACAGCACCCGGGGCAATTTCGTCATTTGTCGAGACGGTGTCGAAATGGGCCAAAATTTGGCAGGTTGATTGGAAACGGCCCACGAAATTGGACTCGGGGCATAGACTCGGGATCATGGGAGTTCAGCCAAATTCCTTCGTTTGGGCCTCCGAATAATTAATTTCCTTATTAATTACGTCAGATTGAAGAAGTGATGGACATAAAATTAACAAAGAAAAATCGCACTTTGGACAATTGTCATTTGTCGCGACGATGTCAGAATAGGCCGAAATTTAGTCCGCGAAATTGGACTCGGAGCACAAACTCGGGATCACAGGATTTCAGCCAAACTCCTTCTTTTGGTCCTCTGAATAATTAATTTTCGTATTAATTATGTTTGGTTGAAGAAGTGTGTGGACAGAAAATTAACAAAGCAAAACTGCACCAGAAGCAATTTTTTCATTTTTCAAGACGGTGTCGAAATGGGCCGAAATTTGGCAGGTTGATTGGAAACGGCCTGCGAAATTGGACTCGGAGCATAGACCTGGGATCACAGGATTTTAGGTAAACTCCTTCGTTTGGGCCTCTGAATAATTTATTTTCGTATTAATTATGTTAGGTTGAAGAAGCGTTGGCCCGAAAATTAACAAAGAAAAACCGCACCACGGGCAATTTTCTCATTTGTCGAGACGGTGTCAGAATGGGTCGAAATTTGGCAAGATGATTGGAAACGGCCTGAGATTTGGACTCAGGGCACAGACCCGGGATCACGAGATTTTACCCAAATTCTTTTATTTGGGCCTCCGAATAATTAATTTCTTTATTAATTATGTCAGGTTGAAGAAGTGCTGGACAGAAAATTAACAAAGAAAAACCGCACCAAGGGCAATTTTGTCATTTGTCGCTACGGTGTCGGAATGGGCCGAAATTTGGCAGGTTGATTGGAAACGGCCCGCGAAATTGGAATCGAGATACAGACCTGGGATCACGTGATTTTAGCCAAACTCCTTTGTTTAGGCTCAGAATAATTAATTTCCGTATTAATTATTTCAGGTTCAAGAACTCCTGGACAGAAAATTAACAAAGAAAAATCGCACGAGGGGCAATTTTGTCATTTGACGCGATGGTGTCGGAATGGGCCAAAATCTGGCAAGTTGATTGGAAATGGCCCGCGAAATCGAACTTAGGGCACAGACCCGAGATCAGGGGATTTTAGCTAAATTCCTTCGTTTGGCCCTCCGAATAATTAATTTCCTTATTAATTATGTCGGGTTGAAGAAGTGCTAGACAGAAAATTAATAGAGAAAAATCGCATCAGGGGCAATTTTGTCATTTGTCGCACTAGTGTCGGAATGGGCCAAAATTTGGCAGGTTGATTGGAAACGGCCCGGTAAATTGGACTCGGGATACAGACCTGGGATCACATGATTTTAGCCAAACTCCTTCGTTTAGGTTCCGAATAATTAATTTCCATATTAATTATTTCAGGTTCAAGAACTCCTGGACAGAAAAGTAACAAAGAAAAATCGCACCAGGGGCAATTTTGTCATTTTACGCGATGGTGTTGGAATGGGCCAAAATCTGGCAACTTGATTGGAAACGGCCCGCGAAATCGGACTCAGGGCACAAACCCGGGATCAGGGGATTTTAGCTAAATTCCTTCGTTTTGGCCGCCGAATAATTAATTTCCTTAATAATTATGTTAGGTTGAAGAAGTGTTGGACAGAAAATTAAGAAAGCAAAACTGCACCAGGGGTAATTTTGTCATTTGTCTCGACGGTGTCGGAATGGACCGAAATTTGGCTGGTTGATTGGAAACGGCCCGCGAAATTGGACTTGGGGCACAGACCCAGGATCATGGGATTTTAGCTAAATTTATTTGTTTGGGCCTCCGAATAACTAATTTCCTTATTAATTATGTCAGGTTGAAGAGGTGTTGGTCAAAAAAATAACAAAGCAAAACCGCACCAGGGGTAATTTTGTCATTTTTCGCGATAGTGTCGGAATGGCCCGAGATTTGGCAGGTTGATTGGAAACGGCCCGCAATATTGGACTCGGAGCACAGACCCGGGATCATGGGATTTTAGCCAAACTCCTAAGTTTTGGCCGCCGAGTAATTAATTTTCATATTAATTATATCAGGTTGAAGAAGTGCTGGACAGAAAATTGAAAAAGAAAAACCGCACTAGTGGCAATTTTGTCATTTGTCGTGATGGTGTTGGAATGGGCGGAAATTTGGCAGGTTGATTGGAAACGGCCCGCGAAATTGGACTCAGGGCACAGACCCGAGATCACGGGATTTTACCCAAATTCCTTCGTTTGGGCCTCCGAATAATTAATTTCCTTATTAATTATGTCAGGTTGAAGAGGTGTTGGTCAAAAAAATAACAAAGCAAAACCGCACCAGGGGTAATTTTGTTATTTTTCGCGATAGTGTCGGAATGGCCCGAGATTTGGCAGGTTGATTGGAAACGGCCCGCGAAATTGGACTCAGGGCACAGACCCGAGATCACGGGATTTTACCCAAATTCCTTCGTTTGGGCCTCCGATTAATTAATTTTCTTATTAATTCTGTCGGGTTGAAGAAGTGCCGGACAGAAAATTAATAAAGAAAAACCGCACCTGGGGCAATTTCGTCATTTGTCGCGATGGTGTCTGAATGGGCAGAACCGGCCCGCGAAATTGGAATTGGGGCATAGATCCGGGATCACGGGATTTTAGCCAGATTCCTTCGTTTGGGCCTCCGACTATTAATTTCCTTATTAATTATGTCAGGTTGAAGAAGTGCTGGACAGAAAATTAACAAAGCAAAAATGCACAGGGGGGCAATTTTGTCATTTTTCGCGACGGTGTCGAAATGGGCCGAAATTTTGCAGGTTGATTAGAAATGGCCTGCGAAATTGGACTCGGAGCACAGACCCGGGATCACGGGATTTTAACTAAACTCCTTCGTTTGGGCCTCCAAATAATTAATTTCCGTATTAATTATGTCGGGTTGAAGAAGTGCTGGACAGAAAATTAACAAAGAAAAGCCGCACGAGTGGCAATTTTGTTGTTTATCGCGACGGAGTCATAATGGGCCGAAATTTGGCTGGTTGATTGGAAACGACCCGTGAAATCGGACTCGGGGCACAGACCCGGGATCACGAGATTTTAGCCAAATTCCTTTGTTTAGGCCTCCGAAATATTAATTTCCTTATTAATTATGTCAAGTTGAAGAAGTGCTGGAAAGAAAATTAACAAAGTAAAAAAGCACCTGGGACAATTTTGTCATTTTTCGCGACTGTGTTGGAATGGGCCGAAATTTGGCAGGTTGATTGGAAACGGCCCACGAAATTAGACTCGGAGCACAGACCCAGGATCTCGGGATTATAGCCAAACTCCTTCGTTTGGGCCTCTGAATAATTAATTTTCGTGTTAATTATGTTAGGTTGAAGAAGTGCTGAATAGAAAATTAATAAAGAAAAACCTTACAAGGGGTAATTTTGTCATTTGTCGTGACGGTGTCGGAATGGGTCGAAATTTGGCAGGTTGATTGGAAATGGCTTGGGAAATTGGACTCGGGGCACGGACCCGAGATCACGGGATTTTACCCAAATTCCTTTGTTTGGACCTCTGAATAATTGATTTCCTAATTAATTATGTAGGTTGAAGAAGTGCTGGACAGAAAATTAACAAAGAAAAATCGCACCAGGGGCAACTTTGTCATTTGATGTGATGGTGTTGGAATGGGCCGAAACTTGACAGGTTGATTGGAAACGGCTTGCGATATTGGTCTCGGGGTATAGACCCGAGATCATGGGATTTTAGTCAAATTCCTTCATTTGGGCCTCCGAATAATTAATTTCCTTATTAATTTTGTCTAGTTGAAGAAGTGCTGGGCAGAAAATTAACAAAGTAAAAATGCACCAGGGGCAATTTCGTCATTTTACGCGACGGTGACGGAATGGGCCGAAATTTGGCAAGTTGATTGGAAACGGCTCGAGAAATTGGACTTGGAGCACAGACTCGAGATCATGGGATTTTAGCCAAACTCCTTTGTTTGGGCCTCCGAATAATTAATTTCCATATTAATTATGTCAGGTTGAAGAAGTGCTGGATAGAAAATTAACAAAGAAAAACCGCACCAGGGGCAATTTTGTCATTTGTCGTGACGGTGTCGAAATGGGTCGAAATTTGGCAGGTTGATTGGAAACGGCCCATGAAATTAGACTCGGGGCACAGATCCGGGATGACGGGATTTTAGCCAAATTCCTTCGTTTGGGCCTCCAAATAATTAATTTCCGTTTTAGTTATATCAAGTTGAAGAAGTGATGGAAACAAAATTAACAAAGAAAAACCGCACCAGGGGTAATTTTGTCATTTGTTACGATGGTGTCGGAATTGGCCAAAATTTGGCAGGTTGATCGGAAACAGCCCGCGAAATTGGACTCGGGGCGCAGACCCAGGATCACAGGATTTTACCCAAATTCCTTCGTTTTGGCCTTCGAATAATTAATTTCCATATTAATTCTGTCGGGTTGAAGAAATGCTAGACAGAAAATTAACAAAGAAAAACCGCAACAGGGGAAATTTTGTCATTTGTCGCGATGGTGTCGAAATGGGCCGAAATTTGGCATGTTGATTGGAAACAGCTCGCGAAATTGGAATTGGGGCATAGATCCGGGATCACGGGATTTTTACCAAATTCCTTCGTTTGGGCCTCCGAATATTAATTTCCTTATTAATTATGTCAGGTTGGAGAAGTGCTGGACAAAAAATTAACAAAGCAAAAACAGACCGGGGGCAATTTTGTCATTTGTCGCGACGGTGTCAGAATGGGCTGAAATTTGGCAGGTTGATTGGAAATGGCCCACGAAATTGAACTCGAGGAACAGACTCGGGATCATGAGATTTTAGCCAAATTCCTTCGTTTTGGCCTCCAAATAATTAATTTCCTTAATAATTATGTTAGGTTGAAGAAGTGTTGGACAAAAAATTAACAAAGCAAAGCTGCACCATGGGCAATTTTGTCATTTGTCGGGACGCTGTCGGAATGGGCCGAAATTTGGCAGGTTGATTGGAAACGGCCCGCAAAATTGGACTCTTGGCACAAACTCGGGATCACTGGATTTTAGCCAAATTCCTTTGTTTAGGTCTACGAATAATTAATTTCCTCATAAATTATTTCAGGTTGAAGAAGTGCAGGACAGAAAATTAACAAAGCAAAATCGCACCAGGAGAAATTTTATCATTTTTCACGACAGTGTCGGAATGGGCCGAAATTTGGCATGTTGATTGGAAACGGCCCGCGAAATTGAACTCAAAGCACAGACCCGGGATCACGGGATTTTAGCCAAACTCCTTCATTTGGGCCGCAGAATAATTATTTATGTCAGGTTGAAGAGGTGTAGGACAAAAAATTAACATAGACAAACCGCACTAGGGGCAATTTTGTCATTTGTCGTGACTGTGTCGGAATGGGCTGAGATTTGGCAGGTTGATTGGAAACAGCCAGCGAAATTGGACTCCAGGCACAGACCACAGATCACGGGGTTTTACCCAAATTCCTTCGTTTGGGCCTCCAAATAATTAATTTCTTTATTAATTTTGTCAGGTTAAAGAAGTGCTGGACAGAAAATTAACAAAGAAAAATCGGAACAGGGGCAATTTTGTCATTAGTCGCGATGGTGTCGAAATGGGCCAAAATTTGGCAGGTTGATTGAAAACGGACCGCGAAATTGGACTCAGAGCATAGACCCAGGATCACGGGATTTTAGCCAAATTCCTTCGTTTGGGCCTCTAAATAATTAATTTCCTCATTAATTATGTCAGGTTGAAGAAGTACTGGACAAAAAATTAACAAAGCAAAACCGCACCAGGGGCAATTTTGTCATTTTTCGCAACGGTGTCGAAATGGACAGAAATTTAGCTGGTTGATTGGAAACGGCCCGCGAAATTGGACTTATGGCACAGACCTGGGATCACGGGATTTTAGCCAAACTCTATCGTTTGGGCCTCCGAATAATTAATTCCTGTATTAATTATGCCAGGTTGAAGAAGTGCTGGATAGAAAATTAACAAAGAAAAACCGCACCTAGGGCAATTTTATCATTTGTCGCGACGGTGTCAGAATTGGCTGAAATTTGGCAGGTTTACTGGAAACGGCTCGCGAAATTGGACTCGGGGCAAAGACCCGGGATCATGAGATTTTAGCCAAATTTCTTTGTTTGGGCCTCTGAATAATTAATTCCTTATTAATTATGTCGGGTTGAAGAAGCGTTGGACAGAAAATTAACAAAGTAAAATCAGAAAAGGGGCAATTTTGTAATTTTTAGGGATGATTTCAGAATGGGCCCAAATTTCGTAGATTGATTGGAAACGGCCCGTGAAATTGGACTCGGAGAATAGGCTCGGGATCACGAGATTTTAGCCAAACTCCTTCGTTTGGGCCTCCGAATAATTAATTTCTGTGTTAATTATGTCAGGTTGAAGAAGTACTGGACAGAAAATTAACATAGAAAAACAGCACCAGAGGCAATTTTGTCATTTGTCGTGATGGTGACGGAATGGGCCAAAATTTGGAAGGTTGATTGGAAACGGCCCGTGAAATTGGACTCGGAGAATAGGCTCGGGATCACGAGATTTTAGCCAAACTCCTTCGTTTGGGCCTCCGAATAATTAATTTCCTCATTAATTATGTCAGGTAGAAGAAGTGCTGGACGGAAAATTATCAAAGAAAAACCACACCATGGGCAATTTTATCATTTGTAACGACGGTGTCAGAATGGGCTGAAAGTTGGCAGGTTGATTGGAAATGGCCCCCGAAATTGGACTCGAGGCACAGAACCGAGACCAAGGGATTTTAGCCAAACTCCTTCATTTTAGCCTCCAAATAATTAATTTCCGTATTAATTATGTCAGATGAAGAAGTGCTGGATATAAAATTAACAACGAAAAATAGCACCAGGGGCAATTTTCTCATTTGTTGCGACGGTGTCGAAATGGGCCAAAATTCGGCAGGTTGATTGGAAACGGCCCGCGAAATTGGACCCGAGGCATAGCCTCGGGATCACGGGATTTTAGCCAAATTCCTTCGTTTGGGCCTCCAAATAATTAATTTCCTTATTAATTATGTCAGGTTGAAGAAGTGTTGGACAGAAAGTTAATAAAGCAAAACTGCACCAGGGTCAATTCTGTCATTTGTCGCGATGGTGTCGGAATTGGCCGAAATTTGGCAGGTTGATTGGAAACGTCCCGCGAAATTGGACTCGAGGCACAGACCCGGGATCACGGGATTTTAGCCAAACTCCTTCGTTTAGGCCTCTGAATAATTAATTTTCGTATTAATTTTGTCAGGTTAGAGAAGTGCTAGACAGAAATTTAACAAACAAAAACCGCACCAGCGGCAATTTTGTCATTAGTCGCGACGGTTTCGTAATGGGCCGAAATTTGGCGGGTTGATTGGAACTGGCCCACGAAATCGAACTCAAAGCACAGACCCCGGATCACGAGATTTTAGCCAAATTCCATCGTTTGGCCCTCCGAATAATTAATTTCCTTAATAATTATGTTAGGTTGAAAAAGTGTTGGACAAAAAATTAACAACGTAAAAATGCACCAAGGGCAGTTTCGTCATTTTTCGCGACGGTGTCGGAATGGGCCGAAATTTGACAGGTTGATTGGAAACGGCCCGCGAAATTGGACTCGGGGCACAGACCCGGGATCACGGGATTTTAGCCAAACTCCTTTGTTTGGGCCTCCGAATAATTACTTTTCATATTAATTATGTCAGGTTTAAGAAGTGCTGACTAGAAAATTAACAAAGAAAAACTGCACCAGGGGGCAATTTCGTCATTTTTCGCGACGGTGTCGGAATGGGCCGAAATTTGGCAGGTTGATTGGAAACGATCTGCGAAATTGGACTCGGTGCACAGACCCGAGATCACAGGATTTTAGCCAAACTCTTTCGTTTGGGCCTCCGAATAATTAATTTCCGTATTAATTAAGTCAGGTTGAAAAAGTGCTGAACAAAAAATTAATAAATAAAAACTGCACCTTGGGCAATTTTATCATTTGTCGTGACGGTGTCGGAATGGGCCAGAATTTGGCAGGTTGATTGGAAACGGCCTGCGAAATTGGACTCGAGGCACGGACCCGGGATCATGAGATTTTAGCCAAATTCCTTCGTTTGGGCCTCCGAATAATTAATTCATTATTAATTATGTTGGGTTGAAGAAGTGTTGGACAGAAAATTAACAAAGTAAAACCACACAAGGGGCAATTTTGTCATTTTTCGCAACGATGTCGGAATGGGCCAAAATTTGGCAGATTGATTGGAAACGGTCGACGAAATTCGAATCGGAGAACAAGCTCGGGATCACTAGATTTTAGCCAAATTCCTTCGTTTGGGCCTCCGAATAATTAATTTCCTCTTATTAATTATGTCAGGTTGAAGAAGTACTGGACGAAAAATTAACATAGAAAAACCGCACCATGGGCAATTTTGTCATTTGTCGTGACGGTGACGGAATGGGCCGAAATTTGGCAGATTGATTGGAAACGGCCCGCGAAATTGAACTAGGGGCACAGACCCGGGATCACGGGATTTTAGCCAAATTCCTTCGTTTGGGCCACCGAATAATTAATTTCCTTATTAATTATGTCAAGTTGAAGAAGTGATGGACAGAAAATTAACAAAGAAAACCGCACCAGGGGTTATTTCGTTATTTTTCGCGACGGTGTCGGAATGGGCCGAAATTTTGCAAGTTCATTGGAAACGGCCTGCGAAATTGGACTCCGGGTATAGACCCCTGAATCACAGGGTTTTACCCAAATTTCTTCGTTTGGGCCTCCGAATAATTAATTTCCTTATTAATTATGTCAGGTTAACGAAGTGCTGGACAAAAAATTAACAAAGAAAAATCGTACCCGGGGCAATTTTGTCATTTGTCGAGACAGTGTCGGAACGGGCCGAAATTTAGCAGGTTGATTGGAAACGGCTCTCGAAATCGGACTCAGGGCACAGACCCGGGATCACGAGAGTTCAGCCAAATTCCTTCGTTTGGGCCTCCGAATAATTAATTTCCTTATTAATTACGTCAGATTGAAAAAGTAATGGACAGAAAATTAACAAAGAAAAACTGTACTTGGAGCAATTTTGTCATCTGTCGCGACGGTATCGGAATGGGCCAAAATTTGGCAGGTTGATTGGAAACGGTCTGCGAAATTAGACTTGGAGCACAGACCTGGGATCACGGGATTTCAACCAAACTCCTTCGTTTGGTCCTCCAAATTATTAATTTTCGTATTAATTATGTTAGGTTGAAGAAGTGCTGGATAGAAAATTAACAAAGAAAACCCGCACCAGGGACAATTTTGTCATTTGTCGATACGGTGTTGGAATGGGCCGAAATTTGGCAGGTTGATTGGTAACGGTCCGCAAAATTGGACTCGGAGCACAGACACGGGACCACGGGATTTCAACCAAACTCCTTCGTTTGGTCCTCCTAAAAATTAATTTTCGTATTAATTATGCTAGGTTGAAGAAGTGCTAGACAGAAAATAAACAAAGAAAAATTGTGCCAGGGGCAATTTTGTCATTTGTCAATACAGTGTCGGAACGGGCCGAAATTTGGTAGGTTGATTGGAAATGGTCTGCGAAATTGGACTCGGAGCACAGACCCGGGATCACGGGATTTCAACCAAACTCCTTCGTTTGGTCCTCGGAATAATTAATTTTCGTTTTAATTATGTCTGGTTGAAGTAGTGCTAGACAGAAAATTAACAAAGCAAAACCGCACCAGGGGCAATTTTGTCATTTTTCAAGATAGTGTCGAAATGGGACGAAATTTAGCAGGTTGATTGGAAACGGCCCGCGAAATTGGACTCGGGGCGCAGACCTAGGATCATGTGATTTTCCCAAAATTCCTTCATTTGGGCCTCTGAATAATTAATTTCCTTATTAATTATGTCGGGTTGAAGAAGTACTGGACAGAAAATTAACGAAGAAAAACCGCACCAGGGGCAATTTTATCATTTGTCGTGATGATGTCAGAATGGGCTGAAATTTGGCAGGTTGGTTGGAAATGGCCCGCGAAATTAGACACGGGGCAATGAGCCAGGATCACGAGATTTTAGCCAAATTCCTTCGTTTGGGCCTCCGAATAATTAATTTCCGTATTAATTATGTCAGGTTGAAAAAGTCATGGACAGAAAATTAACAAGTAAAAACTGCACCTAGGGAAATTTTATCATTTGTTGTGACAGTGTCGGAATGGGCCAAAATTTAGCAGGTTGATTGGAAACGGCCCGCGAAATTGGACTAGAGGTACAGACCCGGGATCACGGGATTTTATCCAAATTCATTCGTTTGAGCCTTCGAATAATTAATTTCCTTATTAATTATGTCAGGTTGAAGAAGTGCTGGGCAAAAAATTAACAGAGAAAAATCGCACCAGGGGCAATTTTGTCATTTGTCACGACGTTGTCGAAATGGGCCGAAATTTGGCAGGTTGATTGGAAACGGCCCGTAAAATTGGACTCGGGGTACAAACCTGGGATCACGCGATTTTAGCCAAACTCCTTCGTTTAGGCTCTGAATAATTAATTTTCGTACTAGTTATTTCAGGTTCAAGAAGTGCTGGACAAAAAATTAGCAAAGAAAAATCGCACCGGGACAATTTTGTCATTTGACGTGATGGTGTCGGAATGGGCCGAAATCTGGCAGGTTGATTGGAAACGGCTCGCGAAATTGGACTCAAGGCACAGACCCGAGATCACAAGATTTTAGCTAAATTCCTTCGTTTCAGCCTCCGAAAAATAAATTTCCTTAACAATTATGTCAGGTTGAAGAAGTGTTGGATAGAAAATTAACAAAGCAAAACCGCACTAGGGGTAATTTTGTCGTTTGTCGCCATGGTCTCGGAATGGACCGAAATTTAGCTGGTTGATTGGAAACGACCCGCAAAATTGGAGTCGGGGCACAGACTCGGGATCACGGGATTTTATCCAAATTCATTTGTTTGGGCCACCAAATAATTAATTTTCTTATTAATTATGTCAGGTCGAAGAAGTGCTGGACAAAAAAATAACAAAGCAAAACCACACCAGGGGCAATTTTGCCATTTGTCGTGAGCTAGGTTGAAGAAGTGCTGGACAGAAAATTAACAAAGCAAAACCACACCAGGGGCAATTTTGCCATTTGTCGTGAGCTAGGTTGAAGAAGTGCTGGACAGAAAATTAACAAAGCAAAACCACACCAGGGGCAATTTTGCCATTTGTCGTGAGCTAGGTTGAAGAAGTGCTGGACAGAAAATTAACAAAGCAAAACCGTACGAGGGACAATTTTGTCATTTTTCGCGACAGTGTTGGAATTGCCCGAAATTTGGCAGGTTGATTGGAAACGGCCCGCGCAATTAGGCTCGGGGCACAGACCTGGGATCACGGGATATTATCCAAGTTCCTTTGTTTGGGCCTCCAATTAAATAATTTCCGCAATAATTATGTCAGGTTGAAGAAGTGCTGGACAGAAAATTAACAAAGCAAAACCGTACGATGGGCAATTTTGTCAATTATCGCGACGGTGTCGGAATCGGCTGAAATTTGGAAGGTTGATTGGAAATGGCCCGAGAAATTGGACTTGGGGCACAGACCCAGGATCATGGGATTTTAGCCAAATTCATCGTTTGGGCCTCCGAATAAATAAATTTCGCATTAATTCTGTCAGGCTGAAGAAGTGCTGGACAGAAAATTAACAAAGCAAAACCGCACCAGGGGCAATTTTGTCAATTGCCGCGACGATGTCGAAATCGACTAAAATTTAGAAGGTTGATTGGAAACAGCCCAAGAAATTGGACTCGGGGCACAGACCCGGGATCATGGGTAAAGAAGTACTGGACAAAAAATTAAAAAAGCAAAATCGCACTAGGGACAGTTTTGTCATTTGTCACGACGGTGTCGGAATGGGCCAAAATTCGGCAGGTTGATTGGAAGGGGCCCGTGAAATTGGACTCGGTGCACCGACCCGGGATCACGGGATTTTTGCTAAATTCCTACATTTGGGCCGCCAAATAATTAATTTTCGAATTAATTATGTCAGGTTGAAAAAGTGCTGGACAGAAAATTAACAAAGAAAAACCGCACCAGGGACAATTTTGTCATTTGTCGTGACCGTGCCAAAACGGGCCGAATTTTGGCAGGTTGATTGGAAATGGCTCGAGAAATTGGATTCGGGGCACAGACCCGGGATCATGGGATTTTAGCCAAATTCCTTTGTTTGGGCCTCCGAATAATTAATTTCCGTATTAATTTTGTCAGGTTGAAGAAGTTTTGGACAGAAAATTAACAAAGAAAAATCGTACCAGGGGTAATTTTGTCATTGGTCTCAACGGTGTTGGAAAGGGTCGAAATTTAGCAGGTTGATTGGAAATGGCCCGCGAAATTGGACTCGGGGAAAAGATCCGGGATCACGGGATTTTTGCCAAATTCCATCGTTTGGGCTTCCTAATAATTAATTTCCTTATTAATTACGCCGGGTTGAAGAAGTGCTGGACAGAAAATTAACAAAGTAAAATCGAACCAGGGGCAGTATTGTCATTTGTCGCGACAGTGTCGGAATGGGCCGAAATTTGGCTTGTTGATTGGAAATGGCCCGCGAAATTGGACT
>NW_019242528.1:29301-38394 GCF_002742605.1 Olea europaea var. sylvestris | reverse complement strand
AAAACCGCACCAGGGGCAGTTTTGTCATTTGTCGCGACGGTGTCTAAATGATCCGAAATTTGGCTTGTTGATTGGAAACGGCCCGTGAAATTGGACTCGAAACACAGGCCCGGGACCATGGGTTTTTGGCTAAATTCCTTCGTTTAGGCCTCCGAATAATTAATTTCAGCATTAATTGTGTGAGGTTGAAGAAGTGCTTGACAAAAAATTAACAAAGTAAAACCGCACCAGGGGCAGTTTTGTCATTTGTCGCGACAGTGTCGGAATATTCCAAAATTTGGCATGTTGATTGGAAACGGCCCGCGAAATTGGACTCGAAACACAGGCTCGGGACCATGGGTTTTTGGCCAAATTCCTTCGTTTAGGCCTCCGAATATTTAATTTCAGTATTAATTGTGTGAGGTTGAAGATGTGCTTGACAGAAAATTAACAACGCAATACCGCACCAGGGGAAATTTTTTCATTTGTCGCGATGGTGTCGGAATGGGCCGAAATTTGGCAGGTTGATTGGAAACGGCTTGCGAAATTGGACTCGGACACAGACCCGGGGTCATAGGATTTTAGCCAAATTCCTTCGTTTGGGCCTCCGAATAATTAATTTCCGTATTAATTACGTCAAGTTGAATAAGTGTTGTTCAGAAAATTAACAAAGCAAAACCGCACTAGGGGCAATTTTGTCATTTGTCTCGACGGGGTCGAATTGGGCCGAAATTTGGCAGGTTGATTGGAAACGGCCCGCAAAATTGGACTCGGGGCACAGACCCAGGGTCGCGAGATTTTAGCCAAATTCCTTCGTTTGGGCTTCCGAATAATTAATTTCCTTATTAATTATGTCAAGTTGAAGAAGGGTTGGACAGAAAAATAACAAAGAAAAACTGCCCACTGGGCAATTTTTTCATTTGTCGCGACGGTGTCGGAATGGTCCAAAATTTGGCAGGTTGAATGGAAATGGCCCGCGAAATTGGACTCGGGGCACAGACCCGGGGTCGCGAGCTTTTAGCCAAATTCCTTCGTTTGGGCTTCTGAATAATTAATTTCCTTATTAATTATGTCAAGTTGAAGAAGTGTTGGACAGAAAATTAACAAAGAAAAACCTCACCATGGGCAATTTTGTCATTTGTCGCGACAGTGTCGGATTGGGCCAAAATTTGCAAGGTTGATAGGAAACTGCCTGCGAAATTGGACTCGGGGCACAAACCCGAGATCACGGGATTGTAGCCAAATTCCTTCATTTGGGTCTCTGAATAATTAATTTTCTTATTAATTACGTCCGATTGAAGAAGTGCTGGACAGAAAATTAACAAAGAGAAATCGCAACATGGGCTATTTTGTCATTTGTCGCGACAGTGTCGGAATGAGCCGAAATTTTTCAGGTTGATTGGAAACGGCCCGCGAAATTGGACACGGGGCACAGACCCGGGATCATGGGATTTTAGCCAAATTCCTTCGTTCGGGCCTTTGAATAATTAATTTACTTATTAATTATGTTAGGTTGAAAAAGCGCTGGACAGAAAATTAACAAAGAAAAATCGCACCAAAGGCAATTTTGTCATTTGTCGCGATGGTTTCAGAATGGGACGAAATTTGCCAGGTTGATTGGAAATGGCCCGCGAAATTGAACTCGGGGCACAGACCAGGAATCACGGGATTATAGCCAAATTCCTTTGTTTCGGCCCCCGAATAATTAATTTCCGTATTAATTATGTCAGGTTGAGGAAGTGCTAGACAGATAATTGATAAAAAAAAAACTGCACCGGGGGTAATTTTGTCATTTGTCGCGGCGATGTCGGAATGGGCCGAAATTTGGCAGGTTGATTGGAAACGGCCCGCGAAATTGGACTCGGGGCACAGACCCGTGATCACGGGATTTTAGCCAAATTCCTTTGTTTCGGCCCCCGAATAATTAATTTCCGTATTAATTAGGTCAGGTTGAGGAAGTGCTAGACAGATAATTGATAAAAAAAAACTGCACCGGGGGGAATTTTGTCATTTGTCGCGGCGATGTCGGAATGGGCCGAAATTTGGCAGGTTGAATGGAAATGGCCCGCGAAATTGAACTCGGGGCACAGACCAGGAATCACGGGATTATAGCCAAATTCCTTTGTTTCGGCCCCCGAATAATTAATTTCCGTATTAATTATGTTCGGTTGAAGAAATACTGGACAGAAAATTAATAAAGCAAAACCACACCAGGGGCAATTTTGTCAATTGTCGCGACGATGTCGGAATGGGTCGAAATTTGGCAGGTTGAATGGAAACGGCCCGAGAAATTGGATTCGGGGAACAGACCATGGATCACGGGACTTTGGGAAAATTCCTTCGTTTGGGCCTCTGAATAATTAACTTCCGTATTAATTTTGTCAGGTTGAAGAAGTGCTGGATAGAAAATTAATAAAGAAAAACTGCACTAGGGGCAATTTTGTCATTTGTCGTGACGGTGTCGGAGTGGGCCGAAATTTGGCAGGTTGAATTGGAAACGGCCCACAAAATTGGACTTGGGGCACAGACCCGGGTTCACGGGATTTTAGCCAAATGCCTTGGTTTGGGCCTCCGAATAATTAATTTTCGTATTAATTATGTCAGGTTGAAGAAGTGCTGGACACAAAATTAACAAAGCAAAACCGTAGTAGGGGCAATTTTGTCATTTGTCGCGACGGTGTCGGAATGGGTCGAAATTTGGCAGGTTGATTGGAAATGGCCCGCGAAATTGGAATCAGGGCACAGACTCGGGATCATGAGATTTTAGCTAAATTCCTTCGTTTGGGCCTCCGAATAATTAATTTTCGTATTAATTATGTTAGCTTCAAGAAGTGCTGGACAGAAAATTAACAAAAAAAATCGCACTAGAGGCAATTTTGTCATTTGTTGCGTTGGTGTCGAAATGGGCCGAAATTTGACAGGTTGATTGGAAACGGCCCGCGAAATTGGACTCGGGGCACACACCTGGGATCACGGTATTTTAGCCAATTTACTTTGTTTGGACCTCCGAATAATTAATTATCGTATTAATTATGACAGCTTGAAGAAGTGCTGGACAGAAAATTAACAAAGCAAAACTGCACCAAAGGCAATTTTGTCGTTTGTCGCGACGGTGTCGGAATGTTCCGAAATTTGGCAGGGTGATTGGAAACGGCTCGCGGAATTGGACTCGGGGCACAGACCTAGGATAATGGGATTTTAGCTAAATTCCTTCGTTTGGGCCTCCGAATAATTAATTTTTGTATTAATTATGTCAGGTTGAAGAATTGCTGGACACAAAATTAACAAAGCAAAACCGCACCAGGGGTAATTTTATCATTTGTCACGACGGTGTCAGAATGGTCCAAAATTTGCCATGTTGATGGAAAACGGCCCGCGAAATTGGACTCGGGACACAGACTCGGGATCACGGGATTTTAGCCAAATTCCTTCGTTTGGGCCTCTGAATATTTAATTTCCGTATAAATTTCAGGTTGAAGAAGTGGTGGACAGAAAATTAACAAAGCAAAATCGCACCACGGGCGATTTTGTCATTTGTTGTGACGGTGTTGGAATTGGCCGAAATTTGGCAGGTTGATTGGAAATGACCCGCGAAATTGAACTCCGGGCACAAACTCCGGATCACGGGATTTTGGCCAAAATCCTTCGTTTGGGCCTCGGAATAATTAATTTTCGTATTAATTTTGTCAGGTTGAAGAAGTGTAGGTCAGAAAATTAACAAAGCAAAACCGTACCAAGGGCAATTTTGTCATTTGTCGCAACATGTCGGAATGGGCCGAAATTCGACAGGTTGAATGGAAACTGCCCACGAAATTGGACTCGGTGCACTGACCCAGGGTCACGGGATTTTAGCCAAATTCCTTCGTCCGGGCCTCCGAATAATTAATTTACTTATTAATTATGTCAGGTTGAAAAGTGCTGGACAGAAAATTAACAAAGAAAAATCGCAGCAAGGGCAATTTTGTCATTTGTTGTGACGGTTTCGAAATGGGCCGAAATTTGGCAGGTTGATTGGAAACGGCCTGCAAAATTGAACTCTGAGCACAAACCGGGGATCACGGGATTTTGGCCAAATTTCTTCGTTTGGGCCTCCGAATAATTAGTTTTCGTATTAATTTTGTCAGGTTGAAAAAGTGTAGGTTAGAAAATTAACAAAGCAAACCGCACCAATGGAAATTTTGTCATTTGTTGCAACATGTCGGAATGGGTCGAAATTCGACAGGTTGAATGGAAACTGCCCGCGAAATTGGACTCGGTGCACAGACCTAGGGTCACGGGATTTTAGCCAAATTCCTTCGTCCGGGCCTCCGAATAATTAATTTACTTATTAATTATGTCAGGTTGAAAAAGTGCTGTGCAGAAAATTAACAAAGAAAAATCACGCCGGGGGCAATTTTGTCATTTGTCGCGAAGGTTTCGGAATGGGCCGAAAGTTGGCAGGTTGATTGGAAGCGGCCCGCGAAATTGAACTCGGGGCACATACTCGGGATCACGTGATTTAGCCAAATTCCTTCGTTTCGGCCCCCGAATAATTAATTTCCGTTTTAATTATGTTAGGTTGAAGAAGTGCTGGACAGATAATTAACAAAGAAAAACTGCACCAGGGGCAATTTTGTGATTTGTCGCGACGATGTCGGAATGGGCCAAAATTTGGCAGGTTGATTGGAAGCAGCCCGCAAATTGGACTCATGGTATAGACCCGGGATCACGGGATTTTAGCTAAATTCCTTTGTTTGGGCCTCCAAATAATTAATTTTCGTATTAATTATATCAGGTTGAAGAAATGCTGGACAGAAAATTAATAAAGCAAAATCGGACCAGAGGCAGTTTTGTCGATTGTCGCGATGGTGTCGAAATGGGCCGAAATTCGGCAGGTTAATTAGAAACGGCCTGAGAAATCAGATTCGGGGCATAGACTCGGGATCATGGGATTTTAGCCAAATTCCTTCGTTTGGGGCTCCAAATAATTAATTTTTTGTATTAATTATGTCAGGTTGAAGAAGTGCTGGACACAAAATTAACAAAGCAAACCCGCACCAGGGGCAATTTTGTCATTTGTCGCGACGATGTCGGAATGGACCAAAATTTGGCAGGTTGATGGAAACGGCCCGAGAAATTTTACTCAGGGAACAGGCTCGGGATCTCGGGATTTTAGCCAAATTCCTTCGTTTGGGCCTCCGAATAATTAATTTCCTTGTTAATTATGTCAGGTTGAAGAGGTGCTGGACAGAAAATTAACAAAGCAAAACTACACTACGAGCAATTTTGTCATTTGTCGCGACAGTGTAAGAATCGGCCGAAATTTGGTAGGTTGATTGGAAACTGCTCGAGAAATTGGACTAAGGGCACGGACCCGGGATCACGAAATTTTAGCCTAATTCCTTCGCTTGGGACTCCAAATAATTAATTTTAGTATTAATTATGTTAGGTTTAAGAGGTGCTGGACAGAAAATTAACAAGAAAAACCGCATAATGGGCAATTTTGTCATTTGTCGCGACGGTGTCGGAATGGGTCGAAATTTGGCAGGTTGATTGGAAACGGCCCGCAAAATTGGACTCGGGGCACAGACCTAGTATCACCGGATTTTAGTAAAATTTCTTCGTTTGGGCCTCCGAATAATTAATTTTTGAATTAATTATGTCAGGTCGAAGAAGTGCTGGACAGAAAATTAACGAAGCAAAACCGCACCGGGGGCAATTCTTTCATTTGTCGTGACGGTGTTGGAATGGGCCGAAATTTGGCTTGTTGATTGGAAACGGCCTGAGAAATTGGTCTCGGGGCATAGACCCGGGATCTCGGGATTTTAGCCAAATTCCATTGTTTGGGCCTTCGAATAATTAATTTCCGTATTAATTGTGTCAGGTCGAAGAAGTGCTGGACAGAAAATTAATAGAGAAAAACCGCACCAGGGGCAATTTTGTCATTTGTCGCGACGGTGTTGGAATGGGCTGAAATTTGGCAGATTGATTGGAAACGGCCCGTGAAATTTGACTCGGGGCACAGACCCTGGATCATAGGATTTTAGCTAAATTCTTTCGTTTGGTCCTCCGAATAATTAATTTCCTTATTAATTATGTCAGGTTGAAGAAGTGCTGGACAGAAAATTAACAAAGCAAGACTGCACTATGGGCAATTTTGTCATTTGTCGCGACGGTGTAGGAATCGACCGAAATTTGGCGGGCTGACTGGAAACTGCCTGAGAAATTGGACTCGGGGCACAGACCTGGGATCACGAAATTTTAGCCAAATTCCTTCGCTTGGGCCTCCGAATAATTAATTTTCGTATTAATTATGTTAGGTTGAAGTAGTGCTGGACAGAAAATTAACAAAGAAAAATCGCACCAGGGGCGATTTTGTCATTTGTCGCGACGATGTCGGAATGGGCCAAAATCTGGCAGGTTGATTGGAAACGGCCTGGGAAATTGGACTCGTGGCACAGACCTGGGATCACCGGATTTAAGCCTAATTTCATCGTTTGGGCCTCCGAATAATTAATATCTGAATTAACTACGTCTGGTTGAAGAAGTACTGGACAGAAAATTAACGAAGAAAAATCGCACCGGGGGCAATTTTGTCATTTGTCACGACGGTGTCAGAACAGGCCGAAATTTGGTAGGTTGATTGGAAATGGCCCACGAAATTGGATTCGGGGCTCAGACTCGGGATCACGGGAGTTTAGCTGAATTCCTTCGTTTAGGCCTCCGAATAGTTAATTTTCGTATTAATTATGCCAGGTTGAAGAAGTGCTGGACAAAAAATTAACAAAGCAAAATTGCACTAGGGGCAATTTTGTCATTTGTCACGATGGTGTCGAAATGGGCCGAAATTTGACAGGTTTATTGGAAATGGCCCGCGAAATTGGACTCGGGGAACAGACCCGGGATCACGGGATTTTAGCCAAATTCCTTCATTTGGGCCTCCGAATAATTAATTTTCGAGTTAATTATGTCAGGTTGAAGAAGTGCTGGAAAGAAAATTAACAGAGAAAAATCGTACCAGGTGCAATTTTGTTATTTGTTGCGACGGTGTCGGAATGAGCCAAAATTTGGTAAGTTGATTGGAAACGGCCCTCGAAATTGTTCTCGGGGCACAGACCCGGGATTTTAGCCAGATTCCTTCGTTTGGGCCTCCGAATAGATATTTTCCTTATTAATTATGTCAGGTTGAAAAAGTGCTGGACAGAAAATTAACAAAGCGAAACCGCACCGAGGGCAATTTTGTCATTTGTCTCGACGGTGTCGGAATGGGCCGAAATTTGGCAGGTTGATTGGAAATGGCCCAGGAAATTGGACTCCGGGCATAGGCACGGGATCGTGGGATTTTAGCCAAATTCCTTCATTTGGGCCTCCGAATAATTGATTTTCTTATTAATTATGTCAGGTTGAAAAAGTGCTGGACAGAAAATTAACAAAGCAAAACTGCACTAAGAGCAATTTTGTCATTTGTCTCGATAGTGTAAAAATCGGACGAAATTTGGAAGGTTGAATGGAAAGCTCCCGAGAAATTGGACTCGGGGCACAAACCCAGGATCACGAAATTTTAGCCAAATTCCTTCGCTTGGGCCTCTGAATAATTAATTTTCGTATTAATTATGTTCGGTTGAAGAGGTGTTGGACAGAAAATTAACAAAGAAAAACCGCACCAGGGGCATTTTTGTCAAATGTTGCGACGGTGTCGGAATGGACCAAAATTTTGATTGGAAACAGCCCGCGAAATTGGACTCGGGGCAGGATCATGGGATTTTACCCAAATTCCTTCGTTTGGGCCTCCGAATAAATAATTTCCGAATTAATTATGTCAGGTTGAAGAAGTGCTAGAAAGAGAATTAACGAAGCAAAACTGCACCGGGGGAATTCTGTCATTTGTCGCAACGGTGTCGGAATGGACCGAAATTTGGTAGGTTGATTGGAAACGACCCACGAAATTGGATTCGGGGCACAGACTCGGGATCACGGGATTTTTGCCGAATTCCTTCGTTTGGGCCTCCGAATAATTAATTTCCTTATTAATTATGTCAGGTTGAAGAAGTGATGGATGGAAAATTAACAAAGAAAATCTGCACCAGGGGCAATTTTGTCATTTGTCGCAACGGTGTCAGAATGGGCTGAAATTTAACAGTTGATTGGAAACGGCCCGAGAAATTGGACTCGAGGCACATACTCGGGATCATGGGATTTTAGCCATATTCCTTCATTTGGGCCTCCGAATAATTAATTTCCGTATTAATTATGTCAGGTTGAAGAAGTACTGGACAGAAAATTAACAAAGCAAAATTGCACTAGGGGCAATTTTGTCATTTGTCGTGACGGTGTCGGAATGGGCCGAAATTTGGCAGGTTGGTTGAAAATGGCCTGAGAAATTGGACTCAGGGCACAGACTCGCGATCTCGGGATTTTAGCCAAATTTTTTTGTTTGGGCCTCCGAATAATTAATTTTCGTAATTATTATGTTAGGTTGAAGAAGTTTTGTACCGAAAATTAACAAAGAAAAACCGCACCAGGGGTAATTTTGTCATTTGTCGTGACGGTGTCGGAATGGGCAGAAATTTTACATGTTGATTGGAAACGGCCCAAGAAATTGGACTCGAGGTACAGACCCGGGATCACAGGATTTTAGCCATATTCCTTCATTTGGGCCTCCGAATAATTAATTTTCGTATTAATTATGTTAGGTTGAAGAAGTGCTGAACAGAAAATTAACAAAGCAAAATTGTACTAGGGGCAATTTTGCCATTTGTTGCGACGATGATGGAATGGGCCGAAATTTGGCAGGTTGATTGGAAACGGACCGAGAAATTTTACTCGGGGAACAGGCTCGAGATCTCGGGATTTTAGCCAAATTCCTTCGTTTGGGCCTCCGAATAATTAATTTCCTTGTCAATTATGTTAGGTTGAAGAAGTGCTGGATAGAAAATTAACAAAACAAAACTGCACTGCGAGTAATTTTGTCATTTGTCGCTACAGTGTAGGAAACAGCCGAAATTTGGTAGGTCGATTGGAAACTGCCCGAGAAATTGGACTCGGGGCACGAACCCGGGATCACGAAATTTAAGCCTAATTCCTTCGCTTGGGCCTCCGAATAATTAATTTCCGTATTAATTATGTTAGGTTTAA
>NW_019242528.1:18341-24434 GCF_002742605.1 Olea europaea var. sylvestris | reverse complement strand
GGGGCACAGACCCGAGATCACGGTATTTTGGCTAAATTCCTTCGTTTGGGCCTCCAAATAATTAATTTCCTTATTAAATATGTTAGGTTGAAAATGTGCTGAACAGAAAATTAACAAAGTGAAACCGCACCAGGGACAATTTTGTCATTTGTCGCGACGATGTCGGAATGGGCCGAAATTTGGCAGGTCGATTGGAAACGGCCTGCGAAATCGGACTCCGGGTACAGACCCGGTATCATTGGATTTTAGCCAAATTCCTTCGTTTGGGCCTCCGAATAATTAATATCCTTATTAATTATGTCAGGTTGAAGAAGTGCTAGACCGAAAATTAACAAAGCAAAACTACACTAGGAGCAATTTTGACATTTGTCACGAAGGTGTAGGAATGGGCCGAAATTTGGTAGGTTGATTGGAAACTGCCCGAGAAATCGGACTCGGGGCACAGACCTGGGATCACGAAATTTTAGCCAAATTCCTTCGCTTGGGCCTTCGACTAATTAATTTTCCTATAAATTATGTTAGGTTAAAGAAGTGCTGAACAGAAAATTAACAAAGAAAAATTGCACCAGATACAATTTTGTCATTTGTCGCGAAGGTGTAGGAATGGGCCGAAATTTGGTAGGTTGATTAGAAACAGCCCGAGAAATTGGTCTCGGGGCACAGACCCGGGATCACGGAATTTTAGCCAAATTCCTTCGTTCGGGCCTCCGAATAATTAATTTTCATATTAATTATGTCAGGCTGAAAAAGTATTGGACAGAAAATTAACAAAGCAAAACCACACCAGGGGCAATTTTGTCATGTGTCACGACGGTGTCGGAATGGACTGAAATTTGGCTGATTGATCGAAAACGGCCGGCGAAATTGGACTCGGGCCATAGACCCGGGATCACAGTATTTTGTCTAAATTCCTTCGTTTGGGCCTCCGAATAATTAATTTCCTTATTAATTATGTCAGGTTGAAAAAGTGATGGACAGAAAATTAACAAAGAAAAATCGCACCAGGGGCAATTTTGTCATTTGTTGCGACGGTGTCGGAATGTGCCGAAATTTAGCAGGTTGATTGGAAATGGCCCGCGAAATCGAACTCAGGGCACAGACCCGGGATCACGGGATTTTAGCTAAATTCTTTCGTTTGGGCCTCCGAATAATTAATTTCCTTATTAATTATGTCAGGCTGAAGAAGTGCTGGACCAAAAATTAACAAAGCAAAACTACACTAGGGGCAATTTTGTCATTTGCGCGACTGTGTAGGAATGGGCCGAAATGTGGCAGGCTGATTGGAAACGGCCCGAGAAATTGGACTCGGGGCACAGACCCGAGATCATTGAATTTTAGCCAAATTCTTTCGCTTGGGCCTCCGAATAATTAATTTCCGTATTAATGATGTTAGGTTGAAGAAGTGCTGGACAGAAAATTAACAAAGAAAAATTGCACCAGGGGCAATTTTGTCATTTGTCGCGTCGGTGTCTGAATGGGTCAAAATTTGGCAGGTTGATTGGAAGCGGCCTGCGAAACTGGCCTCGGGGCACAGACTCGGGATCACGGAATTTTAGCCAAATTTCTTCATTTGGACATCTGAATAATTAATTTCCTTATTAATTGTGTCAGGTTGAAGAAGTGCTGGACAGAAAATTAACAAAGTAAAACCACACCAAGGGCAATTTTGTCATTTGTCGCGACTGTGTAGGAATGGGCCGAAATTTGGCAGGCTGATTGGAAATGGCCCGAGAAATTGGACTCGGGGCACAAACCAGGGATCATTGAATTTTAGCCAAATTTCATCATTTGGGCATCCGATTAATTAATTTCCGTATTAATTGTCTCAGGTCGAAGAAGTGCTGGACAGAAAATTAACAGAGAAAAACCACACCGGGGGAAATTTCGTCATTTGTCGCGACGGTGTCAAAATGGGCCGAAATTTGGCAAGTTGATGGGAAATGGCCCGCGAAATTGGACTCGGGGCACAGACTCGGGATCACGGGACTTTAGCCAAGTTCCGTCGTTTGGGCATCCGAATAATTAATTTCCTTATTAATTATGTCAGGTTGATGAAGTGCTGGACAGAAAATTAACAAAGCAAAACCGCACCAAGGGCAACTTTGTCATTTGTCGTGACGGTGTCGGAATGGGCCGAAATTTGGCAGGTTGATTGGAAACGGCCCTAGAGATTGGTATCGGGGCACAGACTCGGAATCACGGGATTTTAGCTAAATTCCTTCGTTCGGGCCTCTGAATAATTAATTTTCGTATCAATTATGTCAGGCTAAAGAAGTGTTGGACAGAAAATTAAAAAAGAAAAACCACACCAGGGGCAATTTTGTCATTTGTCACGACGGTATCGGAATGGGCCGAAATTTGGCAAATTGATTAGAAACGGCCCGCGAAATTAGACTCGGGGCACAGACCCAGGATCACGGGGTTTTAGCTAAATTCCTTCGTTTGGGCCTCTGAATAATTAATTTTCTTATTAATTTTGTCAGCTTGAAAAAGTGCTGGACAGAAGATTAACAAAGCGAAACCGCACCAGGGGCAATTTTGTCATTTGTCGCGACGGTGCTGGAATGGGCCGAAATTTAGCAGGTTGATTAGAAATGGCCCACGAAATTGGACTCTGGGCACAGACCCGGGATCACGGGATTTTAGCCAAATTCCTTCGTTTGGGCCTCCGAATAATTAATTTCCTTATTAATTATGTCGTGTTGAAGAAGTGCTGGACCGAAAATTAACAAAGCAAAACAGCACTAGAGGCAATTTTGTTATTTGTCGCAAAGGTGTAGGAATGGGCCGAAATTTGGTAGGTTGATTGGAAACGGCCCGAAAAATTGGACTTGGGGCACAAACCCGAGATCACGAAATTTTAGCCAAATTCCTTCGCTTGGGCCTCTGAATAATTAATTTCCCTATTAATTATGTTAGGTTGAAGAAGTGTTGGATAGAAAATTAACAAAGAAAAACCGCACCAGATGCAATTTTGTCATTTGTTATGATGGTGTCGGAATGGTCCGAAATTTGGCAAGTTGATTGGAAACGGCCCGAAAAATTGGTCTCGGGGTACAGACCCGGGATCACGGGATTTTGGCCAAATTTCTTCGTTCGGGCCTCCGAATAATTAATTTCCGTATTAATTATGTCAGGCTGAAGAAGTGTTGTACAAAAAATTAACAAAGCAATACCGCACCTGGGGCAATTTTTGCCATTTGTCACGACGGTGTCGGAATGGGCTGAAATTTGGCAGATTCATTGGAAACGGCCCGCCAAATTGGACTCGGGGCACAGACCCGGGATCACAGGATTTTAGCTAAATTCCTTTGTTTAGGTCTCCGAATAATTAATTTTCGTATTAATTATGTCAGGTTGAAGAAGTGCTAGACAGAAAATTAACAAAGCACAACTGCACCAGGGGCAATTTTGTCATTTGTCACGACGGTGTTGGAATGGGCTGAAATTTGGCAGATTGATCGGAAACGGCCCGCGAAATTGGACTCAGGGCACACACCTGGGATCATGATATTTTGGCTAAATTCCTTCGTTTGGGCCTCCGAATACTTAATTCCCTTATTAATTATGTCAGGTTAAAAAAGTGCTGGATAGAAAATTAACAAGGCGAAAACGTACCAGGGGGAATTTTGTCATTTGTCTCGACGGTGTCGGAATGGGTCGAAATTTGGCAGGATGATTGGAAATGGCCCGCGAAATTGGACTCGGGGCACAATCCCGGGATCACGGTATTTTGTCTAAATTCCTTCGTTTGGGCCTCCGAATAATTAATTTCCTTATTAATTATGTCAGGTTGAAAAAGTGCTGGACAGAAAATTAACAAAGCGAAACTGCACTACGGGCAATTTTGTCATTTGTCGCGACGGTGTAGGAATCGGCTGAAATTTGGCAGGTTGATTGGAAACTGCCCGAGAAATTGGACTCGGGGCACAGATCCGGGATCACAGAATTTTTGCCAAATTCCTTCGCTTGGGCCTCCGAATAATTAATTTCCATATTAATTATGTTATGTAAAAGAGGTGCTGGATAGAAAATTAACAAAGAAAAACTGCACTAGGGGCAATTTTGTCATTTGTCGCGATGGTGTTGGAATGGGCCGAAATTTGGAAGGTTGATTGAAAACAGCCCGCGAAATTGGACTCGGGGCACAGACCCGAGATCACGGGATTTTAGCCAATTCCTTCGTTCGGGCCTCCGAATAATTAATTTCCGAATTAATTATGTCAGGTTGAAGAAGTACTGGATCGGGGGCAATTCTATCATTTGTCGTGAAGGTGTCGGAATGGTCCCAAATTTGATAGGTTGATTGGAAACGGCCCACGAAATTGGATTCGAGGCACAGACTCAGGATCATAGGATTTTAGCCAAATTCCTTCGTCTGGGCCTCCGAATATTTAATTTCCTTATTAATTTTGTCAGGTTGAAGACGTCATGAATAGAAAATTAACAAAGAAAAACCACACGAGGGGCAATTTTGTCATTTGTGGTGACGGTGTCGGAATGGGCCGAAATTTTACAGGTTGATTGGAAACGGCCTGAGAAATTGGACGCGAGGCACGGACCCGGGATCACGAGATTTTAGCCATATTCCTTCCTTTGGGCCTCTGAATAATTAATTTTCGTATTAATTATGTCAGGTTAAACAAGTACTGGATAGAAAATTAACAAAGCAAAATTGCACTAGGGGTAATATTGTCCATTGTCGCGACAGTGTCGGAATGGGCCGACATTGGCAGGTTGATTGGAAATGGCCCGAGAAATTGGACTCGGGGCACAGACCCGGGATCTCAAGATTTTAGCCGAATTCCTTCATTTGGGCCCCCGAATAATTAATTTTTGTGTTAATTATGTTAGGTTGAAGAAGTGCTGTATAGAAAATTAACAAAGAAAAATCGCACCATGGGCAATTTTGTCATTTGTTGTGGCGGTGTCGGAATGGGCCGAAATTTGGTAGGTTATTGGAAACGGCCCGTAAAATTGGACTCGGGGCACAGACCCGGGATCACAAAATTCTAGCCGAATTCCTTCGTTTGGGCCCCCGAATAATTAATTTCCGTGTTAATTATGTTAGTTTGAAGAAGTGCTGTATAGAAAATTAACAAAGAAAAATCGCACCATGGGCAATTTTGTCATTTCTTGCGGCGGTGTCGGAATGGGCCGAAATTTGGCAGGTTATTGGAAACGGCCCGCAAAATTAGACTCGAGGCCCAGACACGGGATCACGAAATTTTAGCCAAATTCCTTCGTTTGGGCCTCCGAATGATTAATTTCCTCATTAATTATGTCAGGTTGAAGAAGTGCTGGACAGAAAATTATCAAAGAAAAATCGCACCAGGAGCAATTTTGTCATTTGTCGCGATGGTGTCCGAATGGGCCGAAATTTTGTAGTTTGATGGTAAATGGCCCGCGATATTGGACTCGGGACATAGACCCCGGATCAGGGGATTTTAGCCAAATTCCTTCGTTTGGGCCTCTGAATAATTAATTTCCGTATTAATTTTGTCAGGTTGAAGAAGTGCTGGATAGAAAATTAACAAAGCAAAATCGCACCAAGGGCAATTTTGTCATTTGTCACGATGGTGTCGGAATGGGCCAAAATTTGGCAGGTTGATTGGAAATGGCCCGCGAAATTGGACTCCGGGCGCAAACCCGAGATCACAGGATTTTAGCCAAATTCCTTCGTTTGGGCCCCCGAATAATTAATTTCTTTATCAATTATGTCAGGTTGAAAAAGTGCTGGACAGAAAACTAATAAAGCAAAACCACACCAGAGGTAATTTTGTCATTTATCACGATGGTGTCGGAATGGGCCAAAATTTGATAGGTTGATTGGAAACGGCCAGCGAAATTAGACTCGGGCATGGACCCGGGATCACGGGATTTCAGCCAAATTCCTTCGTTTAGGCCTCCAAATTATTAATTTCCTTATTAATTATGTCAGGGTGATGACGTGTTGGACAGAAAATTAACAAAGAAAAACCGCACAATGGGAAATTTTGTCATTTGTCGCAACAGTGCTGGAATGGACCGAAATTTGGCAAGTTGATTGGAAACGGCCCGAGAAATTGGACTCGGGGTACAAACTCGGGATCT
>NW_019242528.1:5043-8729 GCF_002742605.1 Olea europaea var. sylvestris | reverse complement strand
TCCTTATTAATTATCTCAGGTTGAAGAAGTGCTGGACAGAAAATTAATAAAGCAAAATCGTACCAGGGGCAATTTTGTCATTTCTCACGACGGTGTCGAAATGGGCCAAAATTTGGCAAGTTGACTAGAAATGGCCTACGAAATTGGACTCCGGGCACAGACCCGGGATCACGGGATTTTAGGAAAATTCCTTCGTTTGGGAATCCGGATACTTATGCGAATAATTATTTTCCTTATTAATTATGTCAGGTTGAAGAATACTAGATAGAAAATTAACAAAGAAAAACCGCACCAGGGTCAATATTGTCATTTGTCGCGACGGTGTCGGAATGGGCTGAAATTTGGCAGGTTGATTGGAAACGGCCAGCGAAATTGGACTCCTAGCACAGACTTGGGATCACGAGATTTTAGCCGAATTCCTTCATTTAGGCCTCCGAATAATTAATTTTCGTATTAATTAAGTCAGGTTGAAGAAGTCCTGGACAGAAAATTAACAATTCAAAACTGCACCGGGGACAGTTTTGTCATTTGTCACGATGGTGTCGGAATGGGCCGAATTTTCGCAGGTTTATCGAAAACGGCCCGAGAAATTGGACTTGGGACACAGACTCGAGATGATGAGATTTTAGCCAAATTCCTTCATTTGGGCCTCCGAGTAATTAATTTCCGTATTAATTATGTCAGGTTGAAGAAGTGCTGGACAGAAAATTAACAAAGAAAAATCGTACCTGGGGCAATTTTGTCATTTTCGCGATGGTGTCGGAATGGGATGAAATTTGGCAGTTGATTGGAAACGGCCCATGAAATTGGACTCGGGGCACAGACTCGGGATCACGGGATTTTAGTCAAATTCCTTCATTTTGGGCTCCAAATAATTAATCTCTTTATTAATTAAGTCAGGTTGAAGAAGTGCTGGACATAAAATTGAGAAAGAAATATCGCACCAGGGACAATTTTGCCAATTTTCGCGACGGAGTCTGTATGGGCCGAGATTTGGCATGATGATTGGAAATGGCCCGAGAAATAAGACTCAGGGCACCTACCCGAGATCACGGGATTTTAGCCAAACTCCTTCGTTTGGGCCTCCAAATAATTAATTTTCGTATTAATTATGTCAGGTTGATGAAGTGCTGGACAGAAAATTAACAAAGTAAAACCGCACCAGGGGCAATTATGTCATTTGTCGCGACGGTGTCGAAATGGGACGAAATTTGGCAGGTTCATTGGAAATGGCCCGCAAAATTGGGCTCTGAGCACTAACCCAGGATCACGTGATTTTAGCCAAATTCCTTCGTTTGGACATCCGAATAATTAATTTCTTTATTAATGAAGTCAGGTTGAAGAAGTGCTAGACAGAAAATTAACAAAGCAAAATTGCACCCGGGGCAATTTTGTCATTTGTCACGACGGAATCGTAATGAGCCGAAATTTGGTAGGTTGATTGGAAACGGCCCGCAAAATTGGATTCGGGGCTCAGACTCAGGATCAGGGGATTTTAGCCAAATTCCTTCGTTTGGGCCTCCGGATAATTAATTTCCATATTAATTTTGTCAGGTTGAAGAAGTGATGGATAGAAAATTAACAAAGAAAAACTGAAGCTAGGGCAATTTTGTCATTCGTCGCGACGGTGTCGGAATGGGCAGAAATTTGGAAGGCTGATTGGAAACGGCCTATAAAATTTGACTCTGGGCACAGACCCAGGATCACGGGATTTTAGCCAAATTCCTTCGTTTGGGCCTCCGAATAATTAATTTCCTTATTAATTATGTTAGGTTGATGAAGTGTTGGACAGAAAATTATCAAAACAAAACCGCATAATGGGCAATTTTGTCATTTGTCACGACGGTGTTGGAATGGGCCGAAAATTGGCAGGTTGATTGGAAACGGCACGAGAAATTGGACTCGGGGCACAAGCCCGGGATCTCGGGATTTTAGCCAAATTCCTTCGTTTGGCCTCCGAATAATTAATTTCCGTATTAATTATGTGAGGTTGAAGAAGTGCTGTATAGAAAATTAAAAAAGAAAAACCGCACAAAGGGCAATTTTGTCATTTGTCGCGACGGTGTCGGAATGAGCCGAAATTTGGCAAGTTGATTGGAAACGGCCCGCAAAATTGGACTCGGGGCACAGACTCGAGATCACGGGATTTTAGCCAAACTCCTTCGTTTGGGCCTCCGAATAATTAATTTTCGTATTAATTATGTCATGTTGAAGAAGTGCTGGATAAAAAATTAGCAAAGCAAAACCGCACCAGGGGCAATTTTGTCATTTGTCGCGACGGTGTCGGAATGGGCCGAAATTTGGCAGGTTCATTGGAAACGGCCCGCGAAATTGGACTCGGCTCACAGATCGGGGATCACGGGATTTTAGCCAAATTCCATCATTTGGGCCTCCGAAAAATTAATTTCTTGATTAATTAAGTCTGGTTAAAGAAGTACTAGACAGAAAATTAACAACGCAAAATAGCACCAGGGGTAATTTTGTCATTTTTCACGACGGTGTCGGAATGGGCTGAAATTTGGCAGGTTGATTGGAAACGGCCCATGAAATTGAACTCGGGGGACAGACCCGAGATCACGGGATTTTAGCCAATATCCGTGGTTTGGGCCTCCGAATAATTAATTTCCTTATTAATTATGTTAGGTTGAAGAAGTGCTGGACAGAAAATTAGCAAAGAAAAACTGCACCAGGGCCAATTTTCTCATTTGTCGCGATGGTGCAGGAATGGGCCCAAATTTCAAAGATTGGTTGGAAACGGCCCACGAAATTGGACTCGAGGCGTAGATCCGAGATCACGGGATTTTAGCCAAATTCCTTCTTTTGGGCCTCCGAATAATTAATTTCCATATTAATTATGTCAGGTTGAAGAAGTGCTGGACAAAAAATTAACAAAGTAAAACCGCACCACGTGTAATTTTGTCATTAGTCACGACGGTGTCAGAATGGGCCGAAATTTAGCCGGTTGATTGGAAACGGCACGTGAATTTGGACTCGGTGCACAGATCCTGGATCACGGGATTTTAGCCAAATTCCTTCATTTAAGCCTCCGAATAATTAATTTCTGTATTAATTATGTCAGGTTGAAGAAGTGTTGGACAAAAAATTAACAAATCAAAACCTCACCAGGGGCAATTTTGTCATTTGTTGCGAAGGTGTCAGAATGAGCCGAAATTTGGCAGGTTGATTGGAAATGGCCCGCGAAATTGGACTCGGGGCACAGGCTCGGGATCACGGGATTTTAGCCAAATTCTTTCGTTTGGGCCTCTGAAAAATTACTTTCCTTATTAACTATGTGAGGTTGAAGAAGTTCTGGACGGAAAATTAACAAATCAAAACCTCTCCAGGGGCAATTTTGTCATTGTCACGATGGTGTCGGAATGGGCCGAATTTTTGCAGGTTGATTGGAAACGGCCCGAGAAATTGGACTCGAGGCACAGACTTGGGATCACGAGATTTTGGCCAAATTCCTTCGTTGGGCTTCCGAATAATTAATTTTCATATTAATTATCTCAGGTTGAAGAAGTGCTGGATAGAAAATTAACAAAGAATAACCACACCGGAGGCAATTTTGTCATCTGTTGCAACGGTGTCGGAATGGGCCGAAATTTTGGCAGGTTGATTGGAAACGGCCCGTGAAATTGGACTCAGGGCATAGATCCGGGATCACGGGATTTTAGCCAAATTCC
>NW_019242528.1:0-1331 GCF_002742605.1 Olea europaea var. sylvestris | reverse complement strand
TGATTGGAAACGGCCCGTGAAATTGGACTCGGGGCACAGACCCGGGATCACAGGATTTTAGCCAAATTCCTTCGTTTGGGCCTCCGAATAATTAATTTCCGCATTAATTATGTCAGGTTGAAGAGGTGCTGAAAAGAAATTTAACAAAGCAAAACCGCACTGGGGGCAATTTTGTCAATTGTCACGACGATGTCGGATTGGGCTGAAATTTGGCAGGTTGATTGGAAACGGCCCCCGTGAAATTGGAATCGAGGCATAGTCTCGATATCACGGGTAATTAATTTCCTTATTAGTTATGTCAGGTTGAAGAAATGCTAGACAGAAAATTAACAAACAAAAATCGCACCAGGGGCAATTTTGTCATTTGTCGCGACGGAGTCGGAATGGGCCGAAATTTGGCAGGATGATTGGAAATGACGTGTGAAATTGGACTCGGTGCATAGACTCGAGATCACGAGATTTTAGCAAAATTCCTTCGTTTGGGCCTCCGACTTAATTTTCGTATTAATGATGTTAGGTTCAAGAAGTGCTGAACAAAATATTAACAAAGAAAAACAGCAGTAGGGGCAATTTTGTCATTTGTCACGATGGAGTTGGAATAGGCCGAAACTTTGTAGGTTGATTGGAAACGGCCCGAGAAATTGGACTCGGGGCAAAGACCAGGGATCACGGGATTTTAGCCAAATTCCTTCGTTTTGGCCTCTGAATAATTAATTTTTGTATTACTTTTGTCAGGTTGAATAAGTGCTGGACAGAAAATTAACAAAGAAAAATCGGACCAGGGGCAATTTTGTCATTTGTCGCAACGGTGTCGAAATGGGCCGAAATTTGGTAGGTTGGTTAGAAACGGCCGGCGAAATTGAACTCGAGGCACAGACCCGGGATCACGAAATTTTAGCCAAATTCCTTCATTTGGGCTTCGAATAATTAATTTTCGTATTAATTATGTCAGGTTGAAGAAGTGCTGGACACAAAATTAAAAAAGCAAAACCGCCCCAGGGGCAATTTTTTCATTTGTTACGACGGTGTCGAAATGGGCCGAAATTTGGCAGGTTGATTGGAAACGGCCTGCGAAATTGGTCTCGGGGCGAATACCCGGGATCACAAGATTTTAGCCAAATTTCTTCGTTTAGGCCTCCGAATAATTAATTTTCGTATTAATTTTCTCAGGTTGAAGAAGTGCTGGACAGAAAATTAAACAAGAAAAACAGCAGCAGGGGAAATTTTGACATTTGTCGCGACGGTGTCGGAATGGGCCGAAATTTGGAAGGTTGATTGGAAACGACCCGTGAACTTGGACTCGGGGCACAGAATCGGGATCATGGGATTTT
>NW_019242527.1:0-1642 GCF_002742605.1 Olea europaea var. sylvestris | reverse complement strand
GTGGTTGATTCTACTAATACCTGGATTGTAGATTCTGGAGCCACTAATCATGTTTGCAATTCTTTGCAGGGGTTTCAGGAAACTAAGCATCTCAGTGAAGGGGAGTACACTCTTAGGGTTGGCACAGGAGTAGTGGTATTTGCCAAAACTGTTGGCACTTTCACTTTATGTTTTGAGAATCGTAGGCATTTGATATTAGATAACTGTTATTATGTTCCCGAACTTATACGGAACTTGGTTTCCGTTACACTTTTGTATCATGTTGGTTATTCAGTACTTTTTACCCGTTCTACGGTGGTTATTAAGTTGAATAATTCTGTTATACGTTCGGGTCTTATGGTTAATAGTCTTTATGTCTTAAGTCCTTTGATTGACTCTATACATAACACTACTACTGCTAAGAAAAGAAAGAGGTCGTCTAGTACTAATGAAACTCTCTTATGGCGTCTTAGATTGGGACATATTAATCTAAATAGGATTCAAAGATTGGTAAAGGATGGTCCTTTAAATGAGTTAGATGTGGAATCTATACCAACTTGTGAATCTTGTATAGAAGGAAAGATGACCAAGAGGCCCTTTAAGGCTAAGGGACTAAAGGCTAAAGAGGTTTTGGAATTAGTACATTCCGATATTCGGGACCCATTAGTAATCGGGCTAGAGGATGATACGATTACTTCATCACCTTCACAGATGATTACTCTAGATTTGGATACATATACCTTATGTCCCACAAATCCGAAGCTTTGAACAAATTCAAGGAGTTTCGGACAGAAGTTGAGAAACAATTAGGTAAGAGTATCAAGACCTTTCGATCTGATTGAGGTGGCGAGTATCTATTCCAAGAGTTTAAGGTCTATTTATCGAATAATGGGATATTATCCCAATTGAGTGCACCAAGAACTCCCCAACAGAATGGTATCTCGGAAGGAAGAAATCGAACTCTTTTAGATATGGTAAGATCAATGATGAGTTATTCCTCACTGCATATATCCTTTTGGGGATATGCACAACAAACAGCCATTTATATCTTGAATTTGGTACCATCTAAGTCAATTTCCAAGACACCTCTTGAATTGTGGAATGGGCGAAAGCCCAATTTACACCATATTTGGATATGGGGATGTCCAGCACATGTGCTAAAGGGAAAGACGGATAAGATGAAATTAAGCTTAGAAGTTTGTTTCTTTGTAGGATATCCAAAAAGAACGAGAGGTTACTACTTCTATAATCCTCTTTATAAGAAGGTATTTGTTAGTACAAATGCAACCTTCTTAGAGGATAAGTATATAGAAGAACACAAGTCTACTACTAAGATTCTATTAAAAGAGATGTTAGAACATGGTTCAAACAACTCAGTTCCAGATTTCCACATAGAATCTAGTAGTGATGACTTGGAACCTCCTACTGAACCAATAGTTGCTGATGAAGCAAGTGAGCAAGTGATGCCCACAGGGCCTCATAGGTAAATAGAACCAGAAGTAGTAGAAAATGAGGCACCCAATGTTGTATCGCCACATGTCCCTACAAATGGGGATAATGAGGATGTTGTTCCTAACCAAGAACAGGATCAAACAATGGGAAGAGAGGAAGGACCTTTGGTCAGACTGGATAATCAGGCGCCTTCAATTATTACTCGTAGTGG
>NW_019242526.1:1480-1642 GCF_002742605.1 Olea europaea var. sylvestris | reverse complement strand
CCCGGCGCGATTTTTGTTTCCGATCAACCAGTCAAATTTTAGCCAATTCCGACACAGTCGCGAAAAATGACGAAATTTCACCCTGCACTATTTTTGTTCCCGATCAACCTGTCAAATTTGCGCCCATTCCAACACAGTCGAGAAAAATGACGAAATTTCCGC
>NW_019242526.1:0-1090 GCF_002742605.1 Olea europaea var. sylvestris | reverse complement strand
GCCCATTCCGACACAGTCGAGAAAAATGGCGAAATTGCCCCCGGCGCGATTTTTATTTCAGATCAAACTGCCAAATTTCAGCCAATTCTGACACAGTCGAGAAAAATGACGAAATTGCCGCCGGCGCGATTTTTGTTCCCGATCAACCGGTCAAATTTGCGCCCACTCCGACACAGCCGAGAAAAATGACGAAATTGCCGCCGGCGCGATTTTTATTTCCGATCAAACTGTAAAATTTCAGCCAATTCCGACACAGTCTAAAAAAATGACGAAATTGCCCCCGGCGCGATTTTTGTTTCCGATCAAACTGTCAAATTTGAGCCCATTCCGACACAGTCGAGAAAAATGACGAAATTGCCCCCGGGGCGATTTTTATTTCTGATCAAACTGTCAAATTTCAGCCAATTCCGACACAGTCGAGAAAAATGAAGAAATTGCCCCCGGCGCGGTTTTTGTTTCCGATCAACCAGTCAAATTTTAGCCAATTTCGACATAGTCACGAAAAATGACAAAATTAAACCAGGCTCGGTTTTTGCTCCCGATCAACCTGTAAAAATTTGAGCCCATTCCGACACAGTCGAGAAAAATGACGAAATTGCCCCCGGCGCGATTTTTGTTTCCTATCAACAAGTCAAATTTTAGCCAATTCCGACACAGTCGCGAAAAATGACGAAATCACACCCGGCGCGGTTTTTGTTCCCGATAAACCTGTCAAATTTAAGCTCATTCCGACACAGTCGAGAAAAATGACGAAATTGCCCCCGGCGGAATTTTTATTTTGGATCAAACGGCTAAATTTCAGCCAATTCCGACACAGTCGAGAAAAATGACGAAATTGCCCCCAGCACGGTTTTTGTTCCCGATAAACCTGTCAAATTTTAGTCCATTTCGAACACAGTCGAGAAAAATGACGAAATTTCCGCTGGCGCGATTTTTATTTCCAATCAAACTGACAAATTTCAGCCAATTCCGACACAGTCGAGAAGAATGACGAAATTGCCCCCGGTGAGATTTTTGTTTCCGATCAACTTGTCAAATTTTAGCCAATTCCGACACAGTCGCGAAAAATGACGAAATTACACCCGGCGCT
>NW_019242525.1:0-1642 GCF_002742605.1 Olea europaea var. sylvestris | reverse complement strand
TGTTAATTTTCTATCCAGCACTTCTTCAACCTGACATAATTAATAAGGAAATTAATTATTCGGAGGCCCAAACGATGGAATTTAGCTAAAATCCCGTGATCTCAAGTATGTGCCCCGAGTCCAATTTCGCGGGTCGTATCCAATCAACCTGCAAAATTTCGGCCCATTCCGACACCGACGCGACAAATGACAAAATTGCCCCTGGTGCGGTTTTTCTTTGTTAATTTTCTGTCCAGCACTTCTTCAACCCGACATAATTAATAAGGAAATTAATTATTCGGAGGCCAAACGAACGAATTTGGCTAAAATCCCATGATCCCGGGTCTGTGCCTCGAGTCCAATTTTGCGGGCCGTTTCCAGTCAACCTGCCAAATTTCGGTCCATTACGACACCGACACCGTTGCAACAAATGAGAAAATTGGCCCTGATTCGGTTTTTCTTTGTTAATTTTCTGTCCAACACTTCTTCAACCTGACATAATTAATACGAAAATTAATTATTTGGTGGCCCGAACGAAGGATTTTGGCTAAAATCCCATGATCCCGAGTATGTGCCCCGAGATCAATTTCGTGGGCCGTTTCCATTCAACTTGCCAAATTTCGGCTCATTCCGACGCCACGCGACAAATGACAAAATTGACCCTGGTGCGGTTTTGCTTTGTTTATTTTCTATCCATCACTTCTTCAACCTGACATAATTAATAAGGAAATTATTTATTCGGAGGCCCAAACGAAGGAATTTGGCTAAATCCTGTGATCCTGAGTCTGCGCCCCGAGGCCAATTTCGCGGGCCATTTCCAATCAACCTGCTAAATTTCGGCCCATTCCGACACTGTCACGACAAATGACAAAATTGCCCATGGTGTGATTTTTCTTTGTTAATTGTTTGTCCAGCACTTCTTCAACCTGACATAATTAATTCGGAAATTAATTATTCGGAGGCACAAAGGAAGGAATTTGGATAAAATCTTGTGATACCAAGTCGGTGCCCAGAGTCCAATTTCGCGGGCTGTTTCCAATCAACCTGCCAAATTTCGGCCCATTCCGACATCATCTCGACAAATGACAAAATTGCCCCTGGTGTGGTTTTGCTTTGTTAATTTTCTATCCAGCACTTATTCAACCGGACATAATTAATTCGAAAATCAATTATTCGGAGGCCCAAACGAAGGAATTTGGCTAAAATCCCGTGATCTCGGGTCTTTGTCCCGAGTCCAATTTCGCGGGCCGTTTCCAATCAACCTGCCAAATTTCAGCCCATTCCGACACCGTCACGACAAATGACAAAATTGCTCCTGATGCAGTTTTTCTTTGTTGATTTTCTTTACAGCACTTCTTCAACCTGACATAATTAATAAGGAAATTAATAATTCGGAGGCCCAAACGATGGAATTTGGCCAAAATCCCGTGATCCTGGGTCGGTGCCCCGAGTCATGTTTCCTAGGCATTTTCCAATCAAGCTTCCAAATTTCGGCCCATTTCGACACCGTCGCGACAAATGACAAAATAACCCCTGGTGCGGTTTTTCTTTGTTAATTTTCTGTCCAACACTTCTTCAATCAGACATAATTGATACGTAGATTAATTATTCGAAAGCCCAAACGAAGGAATTTTGCTAAAATCCCGTGATCCCGGGTTTGTGC
>NW_019242524.1:0-1642 GCF_002742605.1 Olea europaea var. sylvestris | reverse complement strand
CTTAAGAGAACTTTCAAAGATCACAATTAAAGCTCATTTAGCATGATTTTTGAAAAGTCAAAAGGAGATTTTGAAATCCAAAAGCTACTTTTAAACCCATCTAGCTAATTTTGTGAAATTACTTTCAAATATTTGTCTAAATGCACTTATAACTACTAGAAGCACTCTCACAAAAGTAATCAAATGAATTCCAAAACAACTTTTGGATCTCAAAAATTCATTTTCTTTTTTCAAAAATCATGCTAAACAAATCCTTCTTTGTTCCGTCGTGAACATATTTCTAACTCATTCGTGAAAATAATTCCGCTTATTGAAGTTTTTTTCCTCTTCCAATATAAGTAACAAATCCTAGTTATATATATTTGATAAGCATTCAAGTAATTTGATTTTTTGTTTATTTTTTTTTTTTTTGGTTTTCCTAATATTTCGTCACCCTTAAATGAACTACAGCAGACTGAACCAGGTGCACCCAATAAATATTCGATTGGATCCATTCAATTATCCCTCCCACCGTCACTCCATGTAATCCCAAAGCTTCAAATTCTGATCCCGATGGGTTGCTGTGTTAGCACCACCACCAGCTCAGCCACTCCAAATTCTCCCGTTTTCAAATCCAAAAGTAACAAAAAATGCTCCAGGAAATCTCTGCCATCCGCACAGCCATTGCTAGAAGAAGAAACAGTTAAAGAAGTCCTCTCTGAAACTCCCATCATTCCGAAACAACCATCACCCAGCATTAGAAAATTTCAAGATAATCACCAAAAGGAAACTCAAACTCCAGTTATAAAGGCTGATCTTTTAGCACCAGATTTCTCCAAGGCCGTATATATGAAACGGCAGAACGAAACCGTTTTGAAGAAGCCTTATATGGTATTCAACAACGAGGAGATATCGGAAGAGGGTCTGATTGAGGGTGCAAGCTTTTCAGCAGAATTTACAGAAAAGAGAGAGAACATTAGCGATCGTGTTAAAGATGTTAAAGAGGTCCGCCAGAAGCCAACGGCGAAGTTCAAGAACCGGTCGTTATCCGGCGAAGTAAAGCCGGATAGAGCAGTGAAAAAATCACCGGTGAGAATGCCCGAGTCATCACCAGTTCGGGTCGGATCCGGGAGGGAGAGTCCCGCAGTTTATGGGAGGAAAAAGGACAGTGGCGAATGGTCAGGAAGAAGGTCAAGATCGCCAGTGGCACGGACGGATAGTGGGCCGGCGATAACGGGTTTGGATCGGAGCCAGTCGTCGAGAAGAATCGGGAAGTCTCTGGATCGGGTCAGGTCCGGTTTGGACGAGAGGCACCGGAAACTGGAGGAAGATGACAGAGACAGTAAGCTGCCACCGACAAGTAATGAATCGCTTGAAAACCCACTTGTGTCCTTGGAATGTTTTATCTTTCTGTAGCGTAATAATATGGTTAGAGCTGTAATTTTGGGCATGTTAAAGGTTATTTTTGGTAGTCAAAGATAACTTTGGAGGGAAAGGTTCCAATTTACATTGCAAAAATTACACCTTATACCCTCCTCCAAAAATGTTATGCAAATTGGACTCATCAATATTTTGAATTCTTCAGCAAATCATTGCATTAACTTCATTTCGGATTCTTTGCACGAATAATTTGTTGACAACAAAATTCTTAACGATTATGTCT
>NW_019242523.1:0-1642 GCF_002742605.1 Olea europaea var. sylvestris | reverse complement strand
TGGAACCTATTTGCGCTGAATGAACAATTGACTACTTAGGGAAAATGTATTGTATGAACAGTGTCTGAAAAGTAAAACTCAAGAATGACTACTAATTTTGGATGATCTCTTTTAAGGTAGAGGGGATATAGAAGGAAAAAAAGACAAAACGTGTTTTACTAGGAATATAACAAAATAAAGTCTCAACTTTAATGTATAGGAAAAATCAATCAAATAAAGAAATGAAATGAAATTACCACGTTAATATGAAAAACGTGATAAAATGATATCAAATTTCTATAGAATCAACTCGTGCAATTAAGTGTGCAAAATGAAAGTGAAGGGAGGGAAAATGTTGATTGTGAAGGTTTCATGTGAGAAATGACTAAGAAAGAGGATTGGGCCTAATAAAGTGAAAAGCACATTGGAGCCGAGTTGAGTCAGTTGACTGAATGAACAATTGACTACTTAGGGAAAATGTATTGTGTGAAAAGTAGGAACTCAAGAATGAATAGTAATTTTGGATTATCTCTTTTAAGGTAGAGGGAATCTAGAAAGAAAAAAGGTAACACATGTATTAATAGGAATATAACAAAACAAAGTCTCTATTTTAATGTATATGGAAAATCAATCAAATATAGAAATGAAACAAAATTATCTAGAAATGCCCTACTTTTGAGTGCGGTTTGAACTATTGATTTACGTAATTGGAAGTAACCAATTAGGTTTGAAGATGTGGAAGAATGAACAAAAGTTTCTGTAGAGTCACTCGTGTGGTTATGCGTGCAAAACGAAAGAGAAGGAAAGAGAATATGTTGATTGGTAGGATTTCGTGTTATAAATGAAATGAATACTAGGAAAGAGGATTGGACCTACTAAAGTGAAAAACACATTGGAATCGAGTTGGGTTCAATGAATAGTTAACGACTTTAGAGAAATGTATTGTGTGAACAATGTGCAAAAAGTATGAATTCAAGAATGAATATCTTTTAAGGTAGAGGGAATATAGAGAAAAAAAAAGGGCAAGAAAAGCATTGCTGGGAACAGTTCTAAACAAAGTCTATTTTTTAATGTCTAGGAAAAATCAGTCAAATACAGAAATGAAAAGAAATTACTACGTTAATCTGAAGGTGGGGAAGAATGATCTTAAATTTCTATATAATCTACTTGTGCGGTTAAGCATGAAAAACAAAAGAGAAGGATAGGAAAAATGTTGATTGTTTGGGTTTCATGTGAGAGATGAAATGAAAGAGTAGGAAAGGGGATTGAAGCTAATAAAGTGAAAAGCACATTGGCATCAGGTTGGGCTGAATGAACTCGGATTGCTTAAGGAAATTGTATTGTGTGAACAGTGTGTGAAAAGTAGGGACTCAAAAATGAATGGTACTTTTGGATTGCTTCTTTTAAGATAGAAGTGATATACGAAAAAAAATGTAAGACACATATTGTTAGAATAGTACCAAAACAAAGTATCTTTTAATGTATAGTAAAAATCAATCAAATACAAAATTAAAATGAAATTACTACATTAATTAGAAGATGTAGAAGAATGATCGAAATTTCTATAGAGCCAACTAGTGTGGTTAAGCGTATAATACGATGATAAATTTCTACTGATAAGGTTTTGTGTGAGAGATGAAACGAAAGAGTAATAAAATGATTG
>NW_019242522.1:0-1642 GCF_002742605.1 Olea europaea var. sylvestris | reverse complement strand
TGAAGTCTGATTTTATTATTTTATATTAAATTTAGGACTTGATTGTACAATAGTTATATTATTGTGAGCTCTTTTTTAATTTATTTTTATTTTTTTGTGGCTTTGCCCGATCATTTTCTTTTTCGATTTTATTCACCGGCAATTAATGCTTGAGTTGGATGGAAAGCTTTATGTTTACGTGTGACTTTAGGCAATGTCTCTTTGACTTCTTCCATTCCACACATGAGTTACGTATGCTTGTATGTCTTTTCGTATTCAACGACTGAGATTTCATGATACCTTCTTCATTGCCAATTTTCATATTCACGTGTGACTTTAGGCAATGTCTCTTTGACTTCTTCCATTCCACACATGCGTTATGTGTTCTTGCTTACGACCATTTGCTTGTATATCTTTTCGTATTCAACGACTGAGATTTCATGATACCTTCTTCATTGCCAATTTTAGGTAGATATCTCTTCTCTCTCCTAGAATCATTTTAAGCATTGTTACTAGATCTTCATCTTTATTGATTCCACTATATTTTCCTCATGAATCTCTTTTAGTTCTTATGCTAGTAGTTTATGTAACCGAACTAGATCTTGGAATTATCTTAATTTCTCTCATGCCATGCTATGGTCGAATATCTACAATTCTAACTTTGGTGCATGTAATTCAGCAGCTGGCAGAGAATGATTCAGAAGTTGGCATATTCGTCATGCCTTTTCATTTTTGACACATGCATTTGTGAGGTATCACTATGTAAGTGTTAAAAAAATAATGGCAATGGAGAAGAAAATTATAAAAACATATCAATGTAGGCTTGAACACGAAATTAATCTCGCTGTCCTCAAACGTTATTTGCCTCCTTTCCAATGCTTTTTAGGGATTTTCGACAAATAATTTGTAGGATTAAACAAACCTTGACAAGAAGAACACCAAAAAGCAAATGTGTTTCTTCACAATGAACAAGTGAGAATGGAAGGATTATGTGATAAATTTTCTCAATATTGGAAGTATATTTGGGGATAAATTTTGATGGAACTCAATGTATCTTTCTTGCACTTGGATCACTTATTTATAGGCTTTGACAAGTTTTTCACGAAATGGTGCAAAACAAGGATGAGAAGCTACAAATTTCAAATAAAAAAAGGTCAAAAAGCTAACCTAATGGTTAGTTTTAACAACCATGCGATCGCATGGTTATTGCATCGCCGGCCTTCCCATTCTCGGGAGGGCCTCATGCAACCACATGGGCTTAATCCATATGGTCCCATGGTTAAGCCCTCCCTCCCCCCCGTTTTCTTTTTTGATTTTAAACAATAAATTTACAACAATCCCCCACTTGTTCAAAATCTATTTTAATCACATAATCAAATATCAACACTTATGTATAAGAATTAGATATCTTTCGATTTGAATCTATTCATAGTGTAAATCTCATAAAGTATTATCAGAATTTCAGGTGGCTAGTGTGCCTTGAACCAATTATTCTTTGTGACAATATCGATGAAGTCACATACACAAGTGTTAAGCTTTTCACTAGTTCTTATAACTCGCTTAGTGCTAATATGGCCTTATGATAAGTGTGTATTTACACACTTATTTGGATCATAAACATGACTTAAACATGGATAAAATGGTTGAATTGTGACTTAATCCA
>NW_019242521.1:0-1642 GCF_002742605.1 Olea europaea var. sylvestris | reverse complement strand
TTGTTTGTTTTTTGCGAAATGCTAGTCTAATTCGATTAGAATCGAGGCAATGAAAAGTGGTTTTGGATTTCATGATAACTTCGGGTTTGTTCATTTTTTGCGAATTGCTAGTCTAATTTGATCAGAATCGAGCCAATGAAAAGTGGTTTTCGATTTCATGATAACTTCGAGTTTGTTCGTTTTCGGCAAATTGCAAGTCTAATTCGATTGGAATCGGCCTATGAAAAGTGGTTTTCGATTTCATGATAAATTCAGGTTTGTTCATTTTTGGCGAATTGCTAGTCTAATTAGATTGGAATGGAGCCAATGAAAAGTGCTTTTTGATTTTATGATAACTTCGGGTTTGTTTGTGTTTGGCGAATTGTTAGTCCAATTCAATTGGAATGGAGACAATGAAAAGTTGTTTTCGATTTCAAGATAACTACGGGTTTGTTTGTTTTTGGCGAATTGCTAGTCTAATTCGATTGGAATTGAGCCAATAGAAAGTAGTTTTTGATTTCATGATAACTTCGGGTTTGATCATTTTTTGCGAAATGCTATCCTAATGCGATTAGAATCGAGGCAATGAAAAGAGGTTTTTGATTTAATGATAACTTCGGGTTTGTTCATTTTTTTCGAATTGCTAGTCTAATTCGATTGGAATCGAGCCAATGAAAAGTGGTTTAAGATTTCATGATAACTTCGGGTTTGTTCATTTTTGGCGAATTGTTAGTCTAATTCGCTTGGAATGGAGCCAATGAAAAGTGGTTTTCGATTTCATGACAACTAAGGGTTTGTTCGTTTTTCACGAATTGCAAGTCTAAGTCGATCGGAACTGAGCCAATGAAGAGTTGTTTATGATTTCATGATAACTTCGGGTTTGATCATTTTTGGCGACTTGCTAGTTTAATTCGATTGGAATCGAGCCAATGAAAAGTGGTTTTAGATTTCATGATAACTTCGGGTTTGATCGTTTTCGAACAATTGCTAGTCTAATTCGATTGGAATCGAGCCACTGAAAAGTGGTTTTTTATTTCAAGATAACTTCGGGTTTGTTCATTTTTGGCGAAATACCAGTCTAATTCGATTGGAATCGAGCCAATGGAAAGTAGTTTTTGATTTCATGATAACTTCGGGTTTGATCATTTTTTGCGAAATGCAATTCTAATTCGATCGGAATTGAGCCAATGAAAAGTGGTTTTCGATTTCATTAAAACTTCGGGTTGGTTCGTTTAAGGCAAATTGCAAGTCTAATTCGATTGGAATCGAGCCTATGAAAAGTGGTTTCGATTTCATGATAACTTCGGGTTTGTTCGTTTTTGGCGAATTGCTAGTCTAATTAGATTGGAATGGAGCCAATGAAAAGCGCTTTTTGATTTTATGATAACTTCGGGTTTTTTCGTGTTTGGCGAATTGTTAGTCTAATTCAATTGGAATGGAGACAATGAAAACTGGTTTTCAATTTCATGATAACTACGGGTTTGTTCGTTTTTGACGAATTGCTAATCTAATTCGATTGGAATTGAGCCAATGGAAAGTAGTTTTTGATTTCATGATAACTTGGATTTGATCATTTTTTTCGAAATGCTATCCTAATTCGATTAGAATCGAGGCAATGAAAAGAGGTTTTTGATTTCATGATAACTTCGGGTTTGTTCATTTT
>NW_019242520.1:0-1642 GCF_002742605.1 Olea europaea var. sylvestris | reverse complement strand
TCCCGAGTCTGTGCGCAGAGGCCAAATTTCGCGGACCGTTTCCAATCAACCTGCCAAATTTCGGCCCATTCTGACACCGTCGCAACAAATGACAAAATTGCCCCTGGTGCGGTTTTGCTTTGTTAATTTTCTTTCGAGCACTTATTCAACCTGAAATAATTAATTCATAAATTACTTATTCAGAGGCCCAAACGAAAGAATTAGGCTAAAATCCCTTGATCCCGGGTCTGTGCCCCGAGTCCAATTTCGAGGGCCGTTTCCAATCAACATGCCAAATTTCAGCCCATTCCGACACCGTTGTGAAAAATGACAAAATTGCCCCGAGTGCGATTTTGCTTTGTTAATTTTCCGTCCAGCACTTTTTCCATCTGACTTAATTAATTCGGAAATTAATTATTCGGATGCCCAAACGAAGGAATTTGGCTAAAATCCCGTGATCTCGGGTATGTGCGCCGGGTCCAATTTTGCAGGCCGTTTCCAATGAACCTACCAAATTTCGTCCCATTCCGACACCGTCGCGACAAATGACAAAATTGCTCGTAGTGCGATTTTGCTTTGTTGATTTTCTATCCAGCACTTCATCGACCTTACATAATTAATACTGAAATTAATTATTCGGAGGCCCAAACGAAGGAATTTGGCTAAAATCCCATGATCTCGGGTCTGTGCCCCTAATCCAATTTTGCGGGCCGTTTCCAATCATCCTGCCAAATTTCGACCCATACCGACACCGTCGTGAAAAGTGACAAAATCGCCCCTGGTTCGATTTTTCTTTGTTAATTTTCTATCCAGCAATTCTTCAACCTGACATAATTAATAAGGAAATTAATTATTTGGAGGCCAAAATGAAGGAATTTGGCTAAAATCCCGTGATCCCGGGTCTGTGCCCCGAGTCCAATTTCGTGGGCCGTTTCCAATCAACCTGCCAAATTTTGGCCCATTTGGACACCGTCGCTAAAAATGATAAAATTGCCGTTGGTGCGGTTTTTCTTTGTTAATTTTCTGTCCAGCACTTCTTCAACCTAACATAATTAATACGGAAATTAATTATTCAGAGGCCCAAACGAAGGAATTTGGACAAAATCCCGTGATCCCGGGTCTATGCCCGAGTCCAATTTCATGGTCCGTTTCCAATAAACCTGTCAACTTTCGGGCTATTCCGACACCATCGCGACAAATGACAAAATTACCCCTGGTGCGATTTTTCTTTGTTAATTTTCTGTCCAGTACTTCTTCAACCTGACATAATTAATTCGGAAATTAATTATTCGGAGGCCCAAACGAAGGAATTTGGCTAAAATCTTGTGATCCCGAGTATGTTCCCAGAGTCCAATTTCTCGGGCCGTTTCCAATCAACCTGTAAAAATTCAGCCCATTCCGACACCATCGCGACAAATGACAAACTTACCCCTGGTGCCGTTTTGATTTGTTAATTTTCTATCCAGGACTTCTTCAACCTCGCATAATTAATAAGGAAATTAATTTTTCAAAGGCCCAAACGAAGGAATTTGGCTAAAATCCCGTGATCCCGGGTCTGTGCCCCGAGTCCAATTTCGCGGGCCATTTCTAATCAACCTACCGAATTTCGGCCCATTCCAACACCGTCGCGACAAATGACAAAATTGCCCCTGGTGTGGTTTTG
>NW_019242519.1:0-1642 GCF_002742605.1 Olea europaea var. sylvestris | reverse complement strand
GTTTCCGATCAACCAATCAAATTTTAGCCAATTCCGACACAGTCGCGAAAAATGACGAAATTACACCCTACTCGGTTTTTGTTGCCAATCAACCAGTCAAATTTGAGCTCATTCCGACACAGTCGCGAAAAATGACGAAATCGCCACCCGCGCGATTTTTGTTTTCTGATCAACCTGCCAAATTTTAATCCATTCCTACACAGTCAGGAAAAATGACGAAATTGCCCCCGGCGCGGTTTTTTGTTTCCGATCAACCTGTCAAATTTCAGCCAATTTCGACACAGTCGAAAAAAATGACGAAATTGCCCCCGGGGCGATTTTTGTTTCCGATCAACCAGTCAAATTTTAGCCGATTCCGACACGGTAGCGAAAAATGTCGAAAGTACACCCGGTGCTATTTTTGTTCCCGATCAACCTGTCAAATTTGAGCCCATTCCGACACAGTCGAGAAAAATGACGAAATTGCCCCCGGGGCGATTTTTGTTTCCGATCAACCAGTCAAATTTTAGCCGATTCCGACACGGTAGCGAAAAATGTCGAAAGTACACCCGGTGCTATTTTTGTTCCCGATCAACCTGTCAAATTTGAGCCCATTCCGACACAGTCGAGAAAAATGACGAAATTGCCCCCGGGGCGATTTTTGTTTCCGATCAACCAGTCAAATTTTAGCCGATTCCGACACGGTAGCGAAAAATGTCGAAAGTACACCCGGTGCTATTTTTGTTCCCGATCAACCTGTCAAATTTGAGCCCATTCCGACACAGTCGAGAAAAATGACGAAATTACCACCAGTTCGATTTTTATTTCCGATCAACCTGTCAAATTTCAGCCCATTCCGACTTCATCGCAAAAAATGACAAATTACCCCCGGCGCAATTTTTGTGTCCGATCAACCTGTGAAATCTGAGCCTATTCCGACACAGTCGAGAAAAATGACGAAATTGCCACAGGCGCGATTTTTGTTTCCGATAAAGCTGTCAAATTTGAGCCCATTCCGACACAGTCGAGAAAAATGACGAAATTACCGCCGGCTCGATTTTTATTTCCGATCAACCTGTCAAATTTGAGCCCATTCCGACACCGTCGCGAAAAATGACGAAATTACCACCAGTTCGATTTTTATTTCCGATCAACCTGTCAAATTTGAGCCCATTCCGACACCGTCGCGAAAAATGACGAAATTACCCCCGGCGCAATTTTTATGTCCGATCAACCTGTGAAATCTGAGCCTATTCCGACACAGTCGCGAAAAATGACGAAATTACACCCGGCGCGATTTTCGTTCCCGATCAACCAGTGAAATTTGAGGCCATTCCGACACAGAAGCGAAAAATGACGAAATTGCCCCCGGCACGATTTTTGTTTCTAATCAACCTGTCTAATTTCAGCCAATTCCGACATCGTCGTGAAAAATGACAAATTACCCCCAGCGCGATTTTTGTTTCCGATCAACCTGTCAAATTTGAGCCCATTCCGACATAGTCGAGAAAAATGACGAAATTGCCGCTGGCGCGATTTTTGTTTACGATCAACCTGTCAAATTTTAGTCAATTCCGACGCAGTCGAGAAAAATGACGACATTGCCCCGGCGCGATTTTTGTTTCCGATCAACGAGTCAAATTTTAGCCAATTCCGACAAAGT
>NW_019242518.1:0-1642 GCF_002742605.1 Olea europaea var. sylvestris | reverse complement strand
ACGATGGAGAAGAGGATACTAAAACACATCCCAGTGTCTTCGAACGAATCAAAGGGAAAGAACCAAAAAAGGACGAAAACTTCATGTGTGCAAGGTGTAAAAGAGAAGTAAATGGGGACACGGAGAAACCAGGGACATGGCAGCATCCTCATTGCCCTGCCTTCTTCCCAAACATTCAGCCTGGTAGAGGGCGAGGTACATCATTCTATAGAAGACCGCCTTTTGAAAGGCAGTTCAGACCAGCAGATACTGGAAGAACATTTAGGCCGCAACCTCGCCGGCCAAATCTATGGCATTTATTACAGTACAGTGCAGGAAGGGCAATACCCTTCGATGAGATGACTAAGACCCAACAAAGGCGTTTCCAACGAAACTACGGACGGATGATGAGGCAGCAACAAGGAATGCCACATCCTAAAGCGCCTCTACTACTCAAAGTAGCCAATCAAAACGTCCTCAAAGGTAGTAAAGAGACTGGTACAGACGAATCAATGAAGGAACTGCCAGAAACATCTTCTGGGAGATCAAGGTTTGAGAGGGACAAAAGGGATGAAGAAGATCCAGATCAGCCCCTTGCTATCCAATTCGGTACGTTGCCTCCTGTCGTGGCCAATAATTACCTACTGGCCAATGAATTCAAGAATAAGGAAAAGGAAGAAGAGAGGGAGGACAACAAAGGAGAAGCCTGCGTGCTGGTATGTGAAGAAGGCCAGACTTCCGGGGAGGTCTACAACGATGAAGAGGACGATGGGATGACAGACATTGAAGAAGAAATCGACCTAGAAGCAGAAAGGAAAAAGAAGGGAGTATCGCACAATACTCTGTTTAAGCAACTACATCAAGAGGGAGTTCGCGAAGTAGACTTGTTGGGGGAGCCATCTGGGCGTCCTTTCGATTTCTACGTACTATACGGGACACCCAAAAGGAAGAAGAGAGTACCTCGCTCTGAAAAGTATGGGTCACCTCCAAGGATAATGCCCCCTCCCACATGTTGGATAACTGATGAGGAAGCATTAGAAAAAAGTAAGAAGGAAGTTCAGGAGACAGAGGATCAGCGTGACATACTGCACGTCGACTTATCACAAGGAGATAATTCGACAGAAAACAAGCAAGAGGTGGAAATAGAGGCTGCCGAAAAGGTTATTTTTAAACAGCCAGCCATGAAATTGACAAAACACCTGAGGCCATTATACGTTAAAGCTCTAGTTAACGGCGTCTCAGTGGCAAAAGTGCTTGTCGATAATGGAGCAGCTATAAACACCATTTCATCTAGGATGATGAGGAAGTTCGCAAAGACAGAGGGTGATATGATTCCTACAGAAGTCATCCTCACTAGCTTCAATGGAGGAGCAACTTCAGCTAAGAGAGTTATGCCATTAGACATAACTATAGGTACGACTACTAGGACCACTGTCTTCTTTGTAATAGATGGTCCTACTTGTTACAACGTGCTTCTAGGGAGAGATTGGATACACGGAAGTCGCTGTATACCCTCGTCGCTCCATCAATGCCTGATCTTTTGGAATGACAAAGGTAAAGCAGAGGTGGTACAGGCCGACCATAGGCCTTTTGTCGCGGAAGCAAACTCGGTGGAAAAGTTCATGTACGAAGGAAACTATGGACCTGTCAGAGTAGTACAAGA
>NW_019242517.1:93851-96322 GCF_002742605.1 Olea europaea var. sylvestris | reverse complement strand
TTTTAAAAAAAAAAAAAAAAAAAGAAAAAAAAAAAAAAAAAAAAAGTCATTAATTTTTTTTTTTAATCAAATTTCAATGGGACCTGGGCCTGGGACTGGGGAGAGGCAAAAGAGCTGAGCACCTTGTAAGTTCGTAGCTGGGCTCACTTTGACTTGGTCTATGGATCAGGAAAGAATCCAAGAAAATATTTAGGACCGGCTAATATGCAATAATAATAATAATAAAATCACACATTATTTTTTTTCACTTAAAATATATTTTTTAACCACTCATTCTCCAACAATCTCGTGATGGAGAACTGGAAGAGTGTGATGAAAGAAAGAGATGAAGAGGGACGTTTGCTTCTGCGATTAGCTGGAGGAGTGTGATGGTGATGAAGGAGAGCGGCGGAAAAGGTTGTTTGCTCTTGCGATTTGTCTAGAGGAGTGTGATGGAGGTGGTGGTGTTGGAGAATGATGGGAGGAGAGGTTGTTGCCATGATAGAGAAATTGGGTGAAGAACGAGAGAGAAGAGGTGGGGTGAGAAAAATAATGACCGTGACTAGCTGAGCGCGTGATTGTGACTAATAAAATGATGTGTGACTTAATAACTTTGTAATTTATGATTAACATGTGATTCATCTCATAAATTGTGATTGTCTATGACCCTTAAAGTGTGTGTGTGTGTGTGACTATAACCTATTTAATTAGATTATAGATCACAATATTTTATCGGAGGTCATCAATGTGATCACTTGATTTTTAATTTTTTTTTAAAGTTTGTTAATTTTGAAATTGTATTATAAAACATTTGTAGTTATGAATATATATATATATATATTTTTTTAAAGAAAGAGCCGAATTGTGAACAGCTTGATTCATTGCCACCCCTACATTAACATTTTAGTAATTATGTATCTACTTTGATCACTTCATTTATCATCTTTCTTATTTTTGATCTAATAGGATCATCAATACCATGTTGAGATTATTTAGTCCCCGTTCGGTCCCCATTTTGTGGTAATAAAAATGGGTGGAATAATATTTTTTTTTTAAAAATAAATGGTTGAAAAAGAAGGAAAAAATTTTGATTTACATGTAATATTATTTTATGAAAGATTGTGTGATTGAAAATAGGAAAAAGAAAATGAAATTTAATGAAATGAAAATTAATGGAGGCTAAAATTTCATCTAACTTTCGAGAATGGAAGTGAAATTTTAAAATTAAATATAATTGAGTTCAAATTTAGGCACCCAATCACAAGAATCAAGAATCAGACTTGATGCCCATTCCTAATCCACATTACTACCATCCAAATGTGAATTAGTGAATGGAAAAATTCATACATCCGCTTCAATTATGTCAATTCAATTTTAAGAGAGAGAGAGAGTTTAAAATTCCAAACCTTATGTGATAAATAAATAATTAAAATTATTCTACTAATCAAATATATTAAGGTCATGATTATACAATTTATGATCACAGTTACATAATTATAAGCCACATCTTGTTTATTGATAACACATTACAAAATTAATTGGTACAAATTATTTCTTGGTCTCAAATCAAAAAATTTATAGGCCGCAATTTATTTATTGATCATAAATCACAAATTTTATTGGTCACAATGATCATAAATGATCAATTTAGTTAATTACAAATTATTTTTCAATCACAAATTACCATCGATCACATATTTATTGAATTTCTAGGTCACATATTAAATAGTTGATCACAATTTAACACAGGTGCGGAACTCCATTAGGTCCAGTGCGGACAGATGCCCACACTGGGTTAAAGCCTGTTAAAGCCTAGTCAATGTAAAAGAAGCTCGTTTGCCTCAGCCCATTACCCGTTTATAACCCAGACCTGGTTTCATTCCAATCAAAACGATTTCATTCAAATCACAAATCAAAACAAAAACTTTCACCCTTGCTGTTGAATCGCGTCTGTGTCGACCGGCTGCCGACCCTTGCTGCCACTCCAACTCGCAGTCGTCGGCTTCTAGACTGTAGTTCCCGTCCACTGCCAAGTGCCAACTGCCGCAGAGAAGAAGAACTGATACTTACTGAGTTACTTTCATACCGAATCACCGATTCACTGGAGATTGGAGTCTGGAGAAGCCCGACGTTGTCGGAGCCCAGAAGAATGAAGAAGGTGTACAATGAAAAGATAAAGGATCTCCTAGTTGAGAACTCCAATCAACCTGCTGCGAAGTAAGTTTCACCAATTTTTGTCAACTAGCACTTCCTTGATTGAAGTTTAATGTGGATTTTCTTTTTCACCTCTCACTATCTATATTTATCATTATTTTCTTCCTGCTTATTTTTGATTGTGAGAAATGATTCTATTGAGACTTGAGAGGTTATGGCCGGTTTTGATGGCTCTGTTTTAATCTTGATGGGGGGAGAATCGGTAGAATGGTAGATTGCCTGGTTTGGTATTGGTACATTCAAAATGAAGCACTAGCTTATAGGAAATGAAACAATGA